>NC_057924.1:53366868-53669863 GCF_018873765.1 Telopea speciosissima
CCACTAAACCTAATCCTTTTTGGCGTGATTACATGTGAAAAGAATGATGTTGAACCATCCGTGCTTAAAAGATGAGTCTCAGCCACAGGGGTTGCCATCTAATTGCTATGTGTCATCTTTGGACAGGCGTTTTCATGGGTCTAGTATCAACTTGAGAAAAAAAAAAAAAAAACAATTTTCAAGATTAGGATGTTAATCGGTCAGGCCCGGCTGGTTTCAGTTGGGCCTAATTGGGCCTCCCTACTTTAGGACCTCGCATTGTGACCGGCCTGTTTAAGTAATTGGACCTAATATACTAATCTTGGTCCCATTTATAAACGATCGATTGGGTACCAGTCATTAATTAGGCTAACTGAGCCTTCGGTCGAGCCTTAAACGGGCTAATTATACATTTATCTCTAAACAGACTATACCCAGGGCATAAACGGGCTTTAAAACGTGTCGGGCTGAGCACAATGGATTGTAAACGGGCTGTAAACATGTCGGGTTGAGCAAAATGAACTATATACAGGCTATAAACATGTTGGGCTGAGTCAGACTATTAGTCGGTCGGGCAATCATCAGGCTGGACCCCTGCACCGGGAGCGACCGATTGTTATTTGGGCTGGGCTCAAGCCTGACATGTTTACTAAATTGGCCAGGCTGGTCTCGGGTTTTCCTGGTCGGGCCTGAGATTGACACCCCTGCCCCTATAATCATTGTTGTTTTTGGGGGGATAAACATCCTATACGGTCATTGTGTCCATGAATAAACCCTTTTTCTCGACGTTTTAGCTGTTAGGTAGTTATCTTGTATTTTGAATTTGATTGAACATTCAGCGCATTCCCCGGAATGTTCTTTCCTGAGGAAATCGACACCCACACTTTTCCGGTAATATTTCTCAAGAAGTGCGTGCGTTCAGGTCTTCCAGAGGATAAGGACCGCGACTTTCCTATTTCTCAGGAAGTCAGGAGCTATGAAGCCAAGTCAAGCACACCCATTTCATTTCCTTTGTGACTGATTATTTATGCTCCTTCCGCCCACGAACAACAACTCATCTAAGCTGTTTTGTTAAGAGGTGCAGGGGAAATTTTTTGGTTCATTAAAGAAGTGCAGGAAGAAGTTAAATAGGTGCGCCTCTCTCTCTCATTCCTGTTTTCTTTCTGTTTTATTGAGCAGGATTGAGGTGGGTTTTTAAAATTTTTTTTTTTTTTTTTTTTTTAATTCTTATTAGTTTTGGTAGAGGCATGGCTGCTGGTTTAATATAGAAAACTTGAAAGTTCATAATATATATGAGGGAGAATGTTTTCTGTGCCGCAGCGTAGCGGCCTACGCTGGGCCTGCCACTCAGGAGGCAGGGTGATCATTGCGCCCACCCGGCCACCCCTATGTGCCTGGGCACAGCCTGCGTTGCAGCACAGAGAACAGCGCCCCTATATATGAATCCCCTCAATAGTATTTATAATAGCAGCATCCTAGATTTGAGATATAGGAATCCCTTCAATAGCATTTACAATCTTCATCAGAAAAGGGACAAAAGGCAATCTTCATCCCTTAAAAAATTGATCCAATGGGCTGGGCCGAAGCCTAGAGAAATAAATCTTGATATGCCCATGCCTCAAACCGAATTTAAAAGAAGATAAAACCAGGCTTAATTTTGTAATCTAACATTGATTCAATTGAAAAACCGGCCCATAGGACCCCTCCTGAACTGAAATTCGACCTGATCCAATCCCTGGTTCTACCCTGTGGTCTAACCAGAGATTAATCTGACCATTCGATCATGATATGTTCAGAGGAATTAAACACAGCCCTAAACGTTAGGGCTGCATCACTATGAGCATCCACCTAGGGTTCCTAGGGAATGGCTGCAACCTCTGTGATCGATACAGCTACAATTTCCGGTAGTACGTACTCCTTTTTCTTCGTGAAGGTTGCAGCCATTCCATTGGAACCCTAAGTGGAGGAGATGATGAACATGATGGGGGGGGATGGGGACTAGGCCTTACAGGAGATGAAGAAGTAGGGGTATGGCCATGGGTATTGGGAAGAAGAAGAAAGGATTAGAAGAGACTAGGTTGGGTTTAAGTAAGGACATCAATCGGTGCGATCTGGTTATTTGGTTCGATTATGATGTGGTTTACAATTTGATACGGTGAAATCAAAATCGAACTGGATAGGAATCAGTCAAAATTGGAATCATTTTGCATACAGTCCGGTTCTATCGGTTTCTATTCGATTTTTGTTATCTGATTCACAATCGGTTTATATGCGGTTTGTATAGTGTCGATTTTTGGAAACAGTAATGAAGGCAATCTTGGTTTTCAAAGCCTTTATATTCTTGTATTTTTCTATTCTCTCCTGGTCTCCCTCACTCATCATATTTCCCATGCCTATGTGATACAATAAAAAAACTCTTCCTCTTCACCCATCGTTCTTTTCCTTTCCTCCTCTCATATGATAAACAAACTATCACTTCTATTAGAAAATAGGGTTTTGTTAATCTATTTTAACATCATCCATCATTTTCAATTCATACTTGAACAAATATAATATATATCAAGTATGATGCAATAATTATTATTTATTAAATTAATTATTATGTTATTAATTAATCCAATTAATGCATGGGCTAGTATTCGAGTAAGAGGTACCCGTTTCTATTCGCTTTTTTTGGTTTCTTACTCGGTTTAGAATCACGGTTTTGCGGTGTAAATCAAAATCGAACCGGGAAGAGAACCTATAAAATCAAAACCGGATCATTTTTCAACGGTGCGGTTCAGTTCGATTCGATTTTAAATGGTCAGTTCCGGTTTCAATATTCGGTTACGGTTCCATTTTGACACCCTTAGGTTTAGGTTTCCTTAGGGAGAATGGGTAGGTTTAGGCAGCGTTTGGTATGCATTCTTGGAATGAATTCTAGGACATTTTTGCATTATTGATGATAAAAATAGTTGTTTTTATTGCCCGAGAATGTGAAATCAACTTCGAATGCATTCCAAGAATGCATACCAAACACAGCCTAAGTATTTTGGGTTTTCTCCTAGTCCGTAAGGAATAAAAATGGAATCTAATTAAACCAAAGTTAACAACAGAGGAATTAATATAACCTACATTAATAGGAACTATAATCCAAAAGAAAATACCTTAAACACTAAGCCATAAACAAAAGGAAAAGGACCTAGTTAACTAAACTAATTACAAGACTAAATCTACTTAACTGCCTAATTTATATTGAGAAACGAAAATTACTTTCATTTGGCCTCTGAGTAAGAAAAAGAGAGGTGGGCCTCCAGTCCAAACCCGACCCGACCCGACCCGTCCCTACCAAACCTGATCGATTGATAGGCTCTCGGCTCAAGGGGAGATTAGAATACTCAAAAATGTTTAGACCTTGGACAACACTGGATTTGTGGGGAAAACCTTTTAACTTGGGCTAAAAACTACTAAATGGACCTTCTTGCCTTTAGGAGCCTCTCTCCTAGTATAATTCATAAAGAAGGAAAGCTAAAAAGAAGGGCTAGTTTTAAGCAAAGGAGTAACTTTAAAACCCGACTGTCGGAATTTGACGTGTAATATATTGTTGGAAAGTTCGTTTTGAGCACTTTCCAATGATGCGGGATACGGGTGGTCGCAATGGAAATCTTATAAAAAATGCGTGACAAACATAGTCTCAGATCATGCAGTGTAAGCAGAGACATAGTGGCTAATTCGGGCCTTTCATGCACTAGTCTAGTGTTCGAACCGTGGTAGTAAATAACACCAATCCACAACGTCGAAATTCATTTTGAAAAAATATTTTTTTCATTAAAGTTTATAGAAGAAATTTGATCATTTTCAACCCTAAGTTTGGAATTGTCCAAGTATGACACATTGAATGCGTAATCTCCTTGTGTCATCGTCACTGAGAGATTGTCTACATTCTACTATACATAAAGGTGCTTTTGAAGTTAATAAAAAAAAAAAAGTTGGCTTCACATACCAACCAAAATTGTAGGGACCCCTTCCCTTAATAATTTCTGTTTTTTTAATACTATAAAATATTCTATTGTTTTCATCACAACATGTGTCTTTTAAGCATCAGGCTTACACTTAACAAGGGGCTTATCCATGGAAGCACTTGCAACAAGGTTCAGTTTAGTTGTTTTAATGCTTGATCTCTGCTCTCTCCACTAAGCATTGAACTCTTGACTCAAATTTTGCAACCACATTAAATCACAGTTAGGATGCAACGAGTCTGGTTTAATTCTTTCAGTAGTTATAATTATTGAGAAACAATCAATTTTTCTCTTGCAGTTTCTAAACAAGCTTTAGAGTGTTTCAGTGCCTAAGAATTTAGATATGCAATATATCTAAATTGGGTTGTAATAGTTATAACTGATCAAAACATATTCATAATTTTGTATAGATGATACCAAATCATTGATTGCAAATATATATACATCCTATATATCTATTAATATATCCAATGTTCGTGAGATTCCAAGACACACTAATTACTTTTTATCGGTATTATATCGCTCATATCGGTTTTGCAACTGTCCGATCTTGTTACTAGGCTGATTCTAGAATATTTTCATGGATCGGTTATGGTATCGGGTGATATCGCCGGTATCGCCCCTAAAGTGCGCTAAATTACAATGTTAAACTTCTGAGATCTGAAATGATTGTCAGACTTCTCACATCAATGTCATTCACACATTCAAGCTTTCAAAAATCCTAATGAAGTGACCCTTGGCCAATGGGGCAATGACACTTATATAAATAGGCATTTTTTAATGTAATTTTTCAAAACAAACTTTAAAGCATTTTCTTATTTTTCTCGTCCTTGGATTGTGAGTTTGTGAATTGTGCTTTTCTTAACTCAAATTTTTTTTTAAAAAATAAAAATTTGTCTTTCAAAATCAAGTACATGGTTTGAGGTATTGGTATTGTATTTGCTAGTGATCGATCCGGATACCGTGTCGATATCGTATCAATGATACAGTATGGACAAGAGGTAAAATGGTGAAGATGAAAAAAAATCATTTTTAAAGGGGAGTCATGGGCAAATTTGTCTAATACAGTCAATACTTGCCAATACCAATTTGATACCGTATCGATTTTCAAAATGACCGATACCCGTTCCAATACTGTATACTAAAATCATGATCAAATACCAAACAAAGAACAAGGTAGTTGAACATTTGATTTGCATTTTTGTGATTTTGTCCGTTAATTATTTTGGGATTGGTGTGTGATTTGTGTGATTACACTTACATTAAAAAAAAACAATCGAACAAGGTGGTTGAATGACTAGAATTTACGGATTTTTCTCTTCTTCAGTCGATTTTTTCAAAAGGTTAAAATTGAAAATTACAAGTAATTTCCATGTAAATTTCAAATTTTATGATTTTAATTTCACAAAATTTGAAATTTTACGTGACATATCACCATTAAATATTAATACATATATCAATTGATTGTTTGCATTTATCATACAAAAGTAATTGATTTTATATTTTTTTAGAAAAATATTATTATTTTTTATTTATGGTATTTTTTAGAATTTTTTATTATTTATTTGGCCGATATCGGACCGATTCTTGGTTCGATACCGAAAAGGCATACTGACTCAACATTTTGATAGATACCAATTCAATACGGACAATACCGACCCTACACCGTATCGTTTTCCAAGTTATCGATACCCATTCCAATACCATGCACTAGAACCATGGTCTCATCCTTTGTAGGAAGTTAGGGACCATTTTTCCTAGCTAGATCATATAGTCATATAGCTATTTTATATAGTATGGTTGTGTGACAAAGCTGGAAAACTGTGGGTCTGGTTCAACTCAGTCCAATGGCTCCAGCCTAGGTGCAAATCTAATCGGGTCTGATCAGACTTAGATAATGCCAAGTTGCTCCTCCGTTCGGTGAAAGGATAGCTTTCCCTTAATACTATTAAAAATGGTGAGCCTTGACTCTTGAGGAGTGGAGAGGGTTCAATTTTTCTCAATTTCCCCTTTAATAATGTGATACCTTTCAACTTTTAATCTGACTGTCAAAATTAAAGACAGTTCAAAATCCAACTCTAACCATGGTTTGCAATCCTAACCCGAATTCATCTACCCAACCCTAACATAATCCGATTCTCCCTCTTCTCTCACTACTCCCTCTCTCACTGCGGAGCCGACAGAGGAACCTACGGTAGCAGAAAAAGCCCTTGCTGGGAAGAAGCCTAAATCTGAGGAGAAGACCAAGAAGAACAGCGAGACCTACAAGGTCTTCCATTCACTGTAGCTGAAGGAATATCGATCCAAATGTACATATATCAATTGTTGACAATTGGAGAATTGGGGCCGAATCGGCATCCAGTCATTGTTTGAGCCATCTACCAAAAAAAAAAAAGAGGTCCCTAGTGAGAGGGACACAACGGTAGATGACAAATGACAGGATTGCCCTTATATATATGCTCAGGCGCTCAGCTCAATCTATGTTCTCTGAGTTGTAAGTTGTAACCCGGTGTGTCCCTCCCTAGGTCCCTTCTCTAGTGTAGAAGGGTTCTTTCCCTTTGCTGGAAAAACAATTGGAACTAATTTAATGGATTTGGGCAAATGAATTGCCGTATATGCTATGAGACAATTAGGTTGTAATATACCTGTAAACGAATTGGAATTTAATTGCTAAGTCAATCTATAAGGTGTATATACAAATTACAAAAGTTTGAACCTCTCTGCATAGTATGAATCAACTCAGCAGATTTCAGTAATAGTTTTAGAACAGTATAATGCTGAAGCAGAGAAGGATCCAATTTTGTTTTTCATTGAGAATGGGGTATAAGAAGAATTGTATGAACAAGAAAGAGTCTGCTCTTGTTAATTTTATTTACCTTGCCCTGTCATTTTTCATTTCTCTAGATTTGTAGTACAGAGGAGGGTGGGAAAAGGTAGAGAAAGTGAGCAACGTGTGCTTGCAAGAACAGTTAAAACAGAGATACACTAACTTCACGCTATTAATATAATATATGACTTGGTGACAAGGCTAATTAAAGACACAGTACAAACAGAAGTTCTATAATGAATTAAACCAGGGCGGCCAGCAGAGAGAGGCTCTATAGAAGCATCAGCCCCATAGACACAGAGAAACAAATTGCAGCAAAACCAACTCCTGCTTGAATCATGACCTTAGCAATGGATGGAACCTTGTGATGCATAAGCACTCCAATGAAGTAAACCAGGGCAGCCAGCATGAATGCGAAGAGACTGAAGCGGAGTATGGAAGGAACATGTGGGCGTGCTTGATAGTAAAAGACTGAAAGAGGTGTTGCAGCCGCTGACCAGACACGAATATCCATCCTTGCACTCTCGATATCGTTGGTGTAAGAAGAGGTAGCAGGATCAACATTGTTGGGATTCATGAGATTGGTGGTTGGGTTGTGGGCTATTGGTGCTCGTTGTGCTTGCATTTCTATATCATCTGGAGGAGGAGGAGGAGGAGGAGCAGGGCTTAGAGATGATGAAGTAGATGAGAAGATGGAGAGGAGTTTAGTGGCACAGAGAGAAGGGAAGTTCCTGAGGGATCTTGTCGAGCCTTCCATCGTTTTGCAACTTATTAGCTCAAGAGCCATTCTATGCCTTAATTTATAATGAGAGTAAAGACTTTTTAATCATCACCTAATTAAATTCAATGTTTTCAAAATAAGTGGCACAGAGGAGAGGGAGAAGATCGACTAGAAACGTGTGCTTAGTTTTGAACCGGTATCATCTAGTGTCTTGTGTTCGGGTCATTATTATTATATTATTAAACTTTTTAATCCTATGAAATCTAGTATTATTGTAATTCAACATATGATGGATCTTGGTCCAAAGTCATTATTGTTTTTAGATACTACAAACCTCTTAGTGCCACGTACTCTTACTTCCCCTTGTGTTGTGCTGCTGTGTCCAGTTCACAATAGCGACTGCATCCAAATTGGCTTTAATTATGAGGAAGAAAAAGATTTAAGGTTTTGATAAGGATATATATATATATATATATATATATATATATATATATATATATATATATATATATATATGCTGCAATTTGAATAAAGTGAGTCAAGATATAATATAAAACCGATGATCGAACCGAATCGATTGTTCTTATAAGATCCTTTTAATTGGGCCAATATTGTAATCAACATGTGATTGGCCCTTTCATCAATCTTTATCTCAACCAATTTTCTGACTATGAAGGGTAAGGATTTAAAATTCGGAATCGCAAAAATACCAGTTTCATCAGCCAAGTCAGATCAATAAAGGGATTGGTGAATCAATTCAGATCTGTCCGGGCTGATAACGAGTTAACTCAACCAGTTCGGAACGAGATTGTGTGTAATAAAATAGTTGGAAGAGAGGAATGCAATTGAGAGAATAATCATGAGCATGAGATTGAACGGTGGAGGAAAAATGACATGTATCATCAACCATGCATGTACTCTTTATACGGAATGGAAAAGGATTCATACAAACTCTTAGGCTATGTTTGGTTGTCAAGACATGGTTAAAAAAAAAAATGAAATGAAAACAAAAGAAAAGAAAATTTTCTTTTTTGTTTGGTTGTAAAAGAAAACAAAATAAAAGAAAAATAACAATATATATATATATATATATATATATATATATATATATATATATATATATATATATATATATATATATATATATATATATATATATATATATTAAAAAGCACCTAATGAGAGAGGGGGTATTTATTTTGTTCGATGTATTTTTGGGCGAAAAGAATGGTAGCCTGAGGAAGTTATTCATGTGGCAACTAAAGCTCATTGGGAGTTCCTAAATGGTACTGTGTTACCGACTTTCACTTCAAATTCTGTTTTGGATTGCTATCCTCCATTACATGATTCAGAATGGATATCACCACCACAAAGGTATATCAAGTTGAATTGTGATGCGAGTTTTTGCCAAGGAACGAGCAGCGGTGGTCTTGGATTTACTTTTAGGAATTCTATTGAGGCTTTTTTTTCTTGCTGTCTCTATGCCAGGTTCTTTCACATCGGTTCTTGTTGGTGAAGCCATGTCTATTTGTTCGGCGCTGTTAAAAGGTAATTCTGAAGGATATGAGAATTTGCTGGTGGAGACGGATCATAGAGATTTGATGTCTTATCTTCAGCATGGGTTATATTTGTTGGGTTTTGGGTTCAATTATTATGACTTGATTTATTGGGGTCCATATTAATCACTTAAAGGGGATTTAATCCAGACCGTCTATTGTGGGGATGGATTAGGTCTGGGGTTTATTTATAGCAACCCTAGGTCCCTGCCGTCTCCCAATTCAATTTTGTAACTTTACTCACGGAGTTACAGAGGGATAACATTGATAGGGAAAGGCGGGAGAAAATCTAGGGCAGGCAGAGCGTGTAGCTGTTAACCACGAGGAGTAGATCTTTGGAGATCTTGTTGTGAGAGCTGGGATCTACTGCAAACGGAAGGAACAGGTATGCGCATTGTTCCACTTTCTATTTCTATCATTGAACTTGTATTCTAGCCATGTGAAGCATGATGATCATGATAATGATCTAGATCTAACAATATTATCCACCATTAGAAGTAAAACCTGTACGTAGTGGATGATATACTACATTTGTCATCCTATTTTACTTTTTGTTCGTTTTCATATATTCCAAAGGAGGTAAATTATGTAGCTGACTCCCTGGAGATGAAGACATTATTGTTAAGGTGCACAACAGTCTAACCAAATTCCGATCCATGAATCCAGGAGTTATGTTCAACTGCATCCATGTATAATTCACGTTAATCTTAATAAAGTTCACATGTTTCTACCAAAAACAGGTGGGTTCATTGAACCTCAGGTCTTCTACCTCTTTTCTTCACCCGGAGCTGATAGACGGAGATGGTACTGATCTCTTGTCTATATTAAATCGGAAACAGATTTAACTTTCTATGGCCTCTAATGGGATAATCTGTAACACCGTAGAAAAGATTGAACCTATGGGGCTTGATCTATTGAGAAAAAACTTTGGACTCCCTGTTTGGACTATTGGGCCTCTCCTTCCTCTATAATTGCTCAATCCTCCTCCTTCATTGTCTCCTTTGCATGTGTCCTTCTCATGCTCAGTAAGAGAACCAAGAATCACCGCGGAGAACTGCGTCAATTGGTTGAATTCTCATCATATCCACCAAATTCGATTATGTACATCTCATTTGGGTCTCAGAACACAATCAGCTCTACCCCAATGATGGAACTTACATTGGGTTTGGAGGTTAGTGGGAAGCCGTTCATCTGGGTTGTGAGGACACCAATTGGGTTCGACATTAATGTTGATTTCATAGCAGAGTTGCTGCCAAAAGGGTTCGAAGAGTGAGTGGGAGAGAGATAGCAAGGTATAGTGGTGCATAGATGGGCGCTTCAGTTGGAGATTTTTCACATGGATCAACTGGAGCTTTTCAGATCAAGGTTCATGGGAGGGGGATTTCGGGCAGTTGACACGGTGCAACTCACGAGTCACGACCATGCTTCCATTCATTTCTTCTCTTTTTCTGAAACAGGGGGAAAAAATCCAGTTTTGTTGCCATTTCACTATTCTTTGGCGAGATTGGTTTTTGACAGTAATCGAAAGTTGCAGCTATTTCCAAGTGATTTCAAATTTGAATCAACAAAGATTTCTATCACATGAGAGTATTCCAAACACAGGAAAAAATGGGAAAGAAAAGACAATCGTATATAATTGGATTTTTTTCAAATGCCCCTCTCAAACTGCCTATAAATATAAATGCACCCCTGTACTTTCACTATTTCCAAATGCACCCCTACTGTCCAAACTTTGTAACACAATCTAGTCCAGTCCATTAGTCTGGGACCTTCGACTTTAGTTTCAGGGAATCTAATGACCAAAATGCCCTTATGATAAACCTCTTTATTCCTCCTTCCCTCTTCTTTCAGAGAAGAATGTCAAAACGATGATGGAGCTTAGATCCGAATGGAAAAGAAAACTTAGATAAAAAATGAAGCAAGATATTCAGATCTGAAACGCAACATGTTACACCCGTGCCCAAATCCGAGCGGTTATGTTTGCCTAGTTTAGTATGTTTGAAAGATACTAATTATTGTAGACAACCTCCATTAAAAACCCTCTCAACCCCTATCTAAACATCCTCGAAGTAGGCGAGATCATCAAAGTCAATTCGATTCAGTTTGCTATCATTGATTAATATCCAGCCTCTAACCCAATTTCGAGGACCTTACCTTTTGATTTGATCAAAGGTCGCTTCATGAAAAGTGTAACCCTTTATGTCTAGTTTATAACGCATTTTGAATCGCGTGATTTTGTTATTTATCGACCGAGTTATGGACAAAATAGTGGGCAAAGGTCAGATCCTGCAGCTCATGCCTGGGAAACCGGCAGACGATGCACACAGTTCGCCGCTGCATCATCTGTCCAGTGTAAAAAGGATGTTATTTCGATTTAGTTCTATCTTGGCTTAGCCCAGGGCTTAGCCCTTAGTTATTTTAGACCATTTGTGACCTATTAGACCTCACTAAACCTTAAGAACACTAACCTAAGACCTATGTGGACTCTAATTGGTGACTTAGCCCTTAGTTATTTTAGACCGTTTGTGACCTATTAGACCTCACTAAACCTTAAGAACACTAACCTAAGACCTATGTGGACTCTAATGGGTTTTAAACTCATTTTGGACTTTAAAACACCCCCAACCAAACACACCCAACTCACTTAACTAAAACAAGCCAAACCCTATTCCTCACCTCACTTCTATCATTTCTAATACCTGAGAAAGGAGAGAAAACATGGGAGACTACAGAAGGAGGAAGAAGGAAGGAGAAGAAGAGGAAGGAGAAGAAGAAGAAGGAAGAAGAAGGAAGAGAAGGAGGAGCCCCAACCTCCATTGGAATCTCTCCTGAGTGCAAACCACCTCCCAACCAACTGGAGATCCAAGCTTGGAGCTAGAAGCTCGTGGGAAAGAAGAGTTACAGACCCATTACAGCTTTAAGGCTTGCCCATTTGCTGTCTTAAGCTAACCTTATTGTAAGTAAGGTAATTCGTACATATTCTAGATAATTCTCATTTGGATTTGATTGAAACCCTACCTAGGCCTTAGCCAAATCTTAGGGCTTTTTGTCCTGCTGTATTTAGAACTTCTATTGGGTGTTAATGACACCCATCAATGGCCCCAATTAATGGATTTTCAGTTCCATAACCCAAATACCATTAAACCCTCTTATAGAACCTCCAATTTGATGATTCTTGATGTTGAAATCTATCCAATCCTTAAACAAACCATAGGGCTTCTTGCTTTACTTTAGTTAGACCTTTTATTAGATGTTTTAGGAAGTGTTTGGTTCAGTTATTCTAAAGAATTATATTCTAATTTTGGATCAGATTCTCTAAAATCAGTTTCTGTGGATTCGTAACTTTGAAATTCAACTGTTTTTTTTTTTTTTTTTGGTGGTAGAAGAAATTCAACTGTTTGGCTACTTTGATTTTGTGACATGAATCTTCTTGAATAACTGTTTGGTTACCCTGATTCTATGTTTTGATTCTTCTTGAAAAACTGTTTGGTTACCCTGAGTCTGTGAGCTGGATTTATCTTGAATCTATCTAAATAATTGTTTGGTTACCCTGAGTCTGTCAGTTGGATTCATCCTAATTTACCTAAAAGAATGTCTAGATGAATAGTTGATCATGTGAAAAGGATATTGGCCAAATTATTAATTCTTAGTAAGAGTTGATCATGTGAAAAGGATATTGGCCAAATTATTAATTCTTAGTAAAAGTAATTTTGTGGTTAAAACTTGGCATGTCTGAAATGCATCTTAATGCCATATAGTTGGGCACCCCCTCCTGATTAGTAAATCAAAAAAGAGACACATCTCTATCTCCTGGTGGTGTCAATTACTCATGGCCAAGTATTTAATGGAACCAACATCCTTTGTGCTAAATTTAAATTGAACAAAGGTTTGTGAATTTGGAATAGTATTGCTCACATAATTCCCTACCATATGAATTATGTCTGTTGGGTATTTGGTTTGGGTTCCAAATAAAACATCTGGTGCCACTATAGATACCATATATCCTTTTTCGTCTCTAGCAATCAGAAGTACACTGGCTTTCAAATATTCTTTTCCTAAAGAATTAAATTGATGTTTGAAAAAGAAAGATAATGGAAAACACCACTTGAAATTGTGTAGATTATTGCCTTAACTAATTATGCTATGAACAGTTGAATAAAAATGGTCTTAGTGCATTTGAACCACCATCCTGTTGAACACACAGTGCAGATGGCGGTGACTGTGTGTTGATTGTCATTGTTGTCAACACAGTGCATGTGTGTTGTTGTGATCAACATAATGCATCTTGGTACAGATACAGCTCATAGGGGCATTTTGGTCATTTGACAGTATTGTGACATGTTGGCAATGATGTTGGAGCATCCATAAATTATGTGACAGCATAGGATTGTTCATTGCAGTGTTTGGAAGCTTTAAATAGCCTTGGGTGAAGGCTAGGTGCATTAAGAATGTTGATTTCATAGGTTTCCGCGCTGGCAACGTATTCGTCGGCATTTTTTGAGGGTATTATGACAGAACTGGGTGGAGCATTCTACATGAATATTTTAGTTCGTTGAGTCCTTTTCGAAATGCAACTCGAATCGTGCAATTTCGAGTTCGGACGGCGAAGTTACATTAATTCTCGTTTGGTCACTTAAAATGAAGGGCATTTTAGTCAATCCGAATTGTTTTTGGGTTCCTTGAGAAAATCAGTAAGTATTTTGCTGATGTGGCTAATATTGATTGGTAGTGCTCATCGTCATGGACACGTGGCCGCAAACGGCACTCAAATCGGAGCTAAAGCGTGGAAGTTATGGCTTAGATTCCATTTCGGGCCTTGGTTGGTTAAAGATGCAAAAGATTCCAATCGATAAGACAACATTCAACTGGGATTTTAAAATTTTGAATGTACGGTCCAGATTAATCCATATCTGTAGACCCTGGTGATCCTTGATCACGTGCAGCGCCTGTGTAGAGAAGTGGCTAGAAAAGATTCTCTTTGGGAGGATCTCATGAGCCTTGTTAATTCAAGATATAAATGATGAAGATCTAACGGTCTAAGATCTTTCCCGTCTTCACCGACAGATCTAACGGGTTGCAGGCCGCCGTATGAGACAGCCAATAGTAGCGCGAAACGTGCTTGCTATGTCAGCCGTTGACGATTGACTTGCTGACACGATCTGAAGCAATCTGACGGTCTCAACTGCTACGATTCTGATCCAGCGGTTCCTGCTATGCGCGATACTGCACGTGTGCTACATGGAATCAAGCGGCGATATGATACTTGCGCGCGTACATGTACACAGTCCTCGAGATTCCATTTTGAGCTCTACGAATGGCCCAACTTTAGTCTGCGATATCTAGGGCTATGGAACTCGAAATGAGGTGATCTTTTTTCTTATTTTGGGTAATTTTTCAAGATCTATCCATTGGTGAGCTGAGAGAACAGAGAAGAGAAGCAGAGGTCGCCGGAAAAGGGTTGCAGCCCTAAATAGGTGATGTGTGTAGTCATGGCTTGAATCACCTTCTCCATCTCATGTGTTCAGCCGCCCTAGAAGCCATTGATAGTCTGAAATCATAATTTCAGCACCTCCCTTTGTGGTTGTAGCCAAGGAAGAAAGGGGAAAAGAGAAAGACAAAAAGAAAGAAGGAAGGAAGGAAGGAAGGAAGAAAGAAGAAGGGGAAAAGTAGAAGAAGGAAAGGGGAATGAGATAAAGCAAAAAGGTTGAAGCTCATCTCACATTCCGTGAAGGTTTAGTGCAAAAAGAAAGAAAGGAAGAAGAAAGAAAGAAAAAGAAAAGGAAAGGAAAAGAAGAGAAAAGAAAAGAAAGGAAAGGAAAGGAAAGGAGAGAAAAGAAAAGAAAGTGAAGGAAATAGAAGGAAAAGAAAGAAAAAGAAGAAGTGAGTGGTTTCCCACACTGCCAGGAACCACTCCGGGACTCTAGTGACAGAGCACACTTGAAGATTCCAGTTCTCCATCAAATTGGGAGAAATTGAAGATTCCAGTGAGCCACTAGAATTGCCAGACTCCATCACCCGACATCAGTGATCAGAGACAGTGCATGGTTGTGAGATTTTCTACACTTTATTGCCTGTTGTGTTTGATATACTGTATTTCCATTGCATATGCTAGCTAGGTTATACTGCCATAGACCTATGCTATGTGGATTTCATTGTAGGGCATTTGTATAAGCCCAATTGTTTTTATTGAGTTGTCCAGTTGCATCTGGACACAGTGCTGGTTACCAGTGGGTGCTGGAAAAATCATTGGCGGTAACACCCTTGTCTCTATACTTAGGGATAGAAACAAGTCAGATGTCCTGAGTCATAGGTGTGACTAAAACATCAGCCGCCGTGGGTCCGGCCTCTCAGTTTTATGCTAGGAAAATTAGTGATTAGTAGATGTTGAGGTACAAGTGACCATTACTCCGTGCACGTAGGCAAACTGTCGAAACACGTATTTTCTTGTGTTGTGGATGATTGCTTGCCTTTGTTAGAAGTGCTTTTCTGCAGGATGGGTGTACACACCTGGTAGAGCCTTTGATAGTCAGGCTGGGGTGTGTATGTGTATATGTATGCCATCAGTGAGGTCCTCCAGTTGTGATTGAGTCAGTGTGCTTGAGTGACGGATCTCCAATAGTTGACATAGCAGCTCTTGGCAGCACTTTGTTTAGTAGCTCTTGGCAGCAGTATCAGTGACTGTGGTGTATGAGACTGAGTCAGGATTGCTATTAGAGTGTGATTGTGTGCCTGTATGTATTCTAAGAAGACTGTGTCGGTGGTTGTGGTGAGTGATCTCAATAGGTGAATAGATAGTGAAACTGTTGAGGGAAAAAGAATTTTATAGTCCACTGATTCACCCCCCCTCTCAGTGGCCATCAATGTTCAACACATCCTTAGAACATGCTCATGTTCCAAGTGCTCTACCAATTTGAGCTAAAGACCCATCAAGTGGAGCTTGAAAGTTACAAATAACCATGAGACCTTACCACAAAACCTTGACATTCATAATGTTGGGAAGAGAATAACTAATATAAATACTAAGCAATCAATTACTAGCACAAAGAAAAACTCAAATGGTGGTCTCTTATCGGGGTCATGCAACAGATACATAAATCTTGTGTGAGAACATTTTCACAATGCATTTGTAGTCCCAACTAAAAATCTAGTCATTAATGGTTCTCTCATCATGGTGATATCTTCAAAAGTTGCCCCATAAAAAGCAAGGATACACGCAGCCTTTTGATAATTCAAATGTATAAGATAGTTCAACAGATTCAAGCTACCAACGATGAAAATATTTCTGATGCCATGATCACTGAATGGGACAAGGCTTGCAAAGATCACAATTTCATGAAAATTGAGAATGAATGGCTAATGAGCTCGGTCAAGGAACTCAAAAATTGTTTCGAGGAGAAAATGACGGCCAAAATGGAGGCAATGAAATTGGAAAATATTAAGGAGAAGATTGAAAATGAGATCAGAAAGATAGATGTGGAAAATGGGAAAATTGATTCCATTTGCAAACGTTATGGTGATATCTTTAAAGAATGTGGTATTGCAATGGAGGATACACGTCGTCTTTTGGAAGAACAAATGTGTCAAGTAGTTCAACAGATTCAAGCTATCAATCATGAAAACATTTATGAAGCCATGATCACTGAATGGTACGAGGTTTGCTCAGATCACAAATACATGAAAATTGAGAATGAATAGCTAATGAGACCGGTCGAGGAACTCAAAAATTGTGTTGAGGAGAAAATGGCAGCCGAAATGGAGATCTTGAATTTGGATAACAGTGTGAAGAAGAAGATTAAAAATGAAATAAGAAAGATAGACTTGATGATGATGAAACCATTATCTTCTAAGAGGAGAAAGCTCGCTAATGAAGATGTCGATGTAAGTACAAGAAACACATTATGATTAGGAAGTCAAGAATTTTTCATGTCCTAATCATTGAGTGCTAACTGCTAAAAATGTGGTTCTTTTTGGGTCCTTCAAAGCTTTGCAAAAAGTATTTTTGAGAAAATTACTAAAAGAAAATTTTGATTACCTACTAGCTTATTGCAACTTACTATCTTCTTTTACAGGTCATATTAAAAGAGAGTTCGTTAGATGAAGAGCTTGAAGCCCAACACACTCAGGTATAAATGCTAGCCTCCTTCCTTAAGGAGTACTTTTTTCTTTACATATTGAGATTAGAGTTGTATTAAATTATTAAAAATAATTGTAAATGATATAAGAGTAAGAATCTTAAACTAAGTTCTAAACATTTTTCTTTCTGACCAATTTGGAAACCTCAAATGAATTTTTCTTCAGTCATTTTATTTCTATTGCTATTGGCAGGGAGGAGTACTTCATTAATTACATTAACAAAATACCATTTTATGCAATCCGGATGAAGTACACATGTTGTATTATAGATACATGTATAAATAAAAATATGCATATGGTTGAAGGCACCACCATGTTTCAGTGAAGTTTCATTTTTCGAATAGCATATTGGAATGAAATTTATTACTTTGGTTTTAATGATAAGGATCTGTAGGCCAAGTTTTAGAGTTTAATTTGAAATTTGCATGGAGAACCTCATGAGTTGAGCTGGGTATTTTTCTACATTTGAGAACTTGATGAGTAGTTGATATATTTTTAGTAGACACATTGTCGTTCATAGTAACATAAATACAATAATAGCTCATGGGTCAAAAACTTGGCAGGCAATGGACAATCCTGTAGTACACGATACATTCAGATTAAATGACATGGAAAGCAGTGCAAGTAAACAAGTCTTCAACACAAGGGAAAATGATGGGTAAGAAAAAGATACAATTTAACAGTCTTTGGCGCGCAAGGTTTTATTTTATTGAAACAAATTTTATGCATAACTGTTTATGAACATGGTTGTGCCTTTTAACCGTTGGATGGGTGCGGGGGCAAAAATGTAATTACACACCCCTCTCTCCCATCCAACGGTTGATGGCACCACCATGTGCGTACATCGCTATGCATAAAATGTTCTGCTTTCTTTCTTTTTTTTTTTGTAATCCTCGCCTCGTTTAAGTGTTGACTTCATTGTCATATACCTTATTCCTGTATATTAATAGAACTTCTTTGTTTCATCAATAATTATTCATTTTTGTTACTTTTAATCAATACATGATCCAAGTTATAGCGAATTTGTCATATCATAAAAGAGAAATTATTAATTGAGTGTTGTATCCATTATGTGAACTTGTAGAAGTCATCAATTGTGCTTTTAATAAAGATATAGTCTTGGTATATATATATATAAAAGGTAACATTTGACTCACTAAAAGTAATTCTAATTATATGATATAATTCTCTTTCATAGAGAATATTGGGTACAGATAGCAGCCTATTATGCAACTCAAAAGGAACGACGTGCCTTGGAAGATCAAAATTGGATTGAGAGTCCAGTAAGTTCACTACGCTATAGTTTTACCTATAGGGATACTCTTAATTGTCACATATATTGACAATCTAATGATGTTTTTGGATGTCATGTAGGTTGTTGATGTCTTCGGGCAAATGCTAATCCTCAAACGAACAAAAAAAACTAAAATTCCATCGCGCCACTACTTTCCCACTTACTTTGGGGTAAATTTTTTATTTTTGTGTAAACAATACTAAAACAAGTGACTAAAGTTAGTTATATGTATTAATATTTCCAATGGTTATTGTAGGAAAAGATTGCTAAAGGACTCATCAAGGAAATAAAGGATCTACAATCTTATTATTCAGAGGAGAACCTAAAGTACAACTTGATTCTTTGTGATCTGGTAATTATTTCAAAAATACTTGCCCCAAGTTTGTATCTTCTATGGTTACGTTTTTACCCATTGTACTGTAGCTTTGCATTGAGTGCATCTTACTTTTGTTTTGTTAAATATGTTGTTGTAATGAATGGATGACTAATGTACTAAATTTTGACTAATTATAGTAATTTGTGTGCAGCTTTTCATCCCCATATGCTTGGACAAACATTGGTTTTTATACGTGATAAATTTGAAGTTTTGGATTCCATACGAAGAGAAAACACTCCTGATCAAAATATGACACAGAAAATATTGGTTTGTTTATTGTTTGTAATTAATTTTCTTGTGCCTCATTTAAGACATTATTTTAATTTCCTAGATGGATTAGTGTGTGAATTGTTTGCAAAAGGATACATGCGAGATGATTTTAACCTCGCTAAATGAGGGGAGGATGCTTTCAATTTCTAAATGGAGTCTAGATCGACCTCAACTTCCATTACAAACAAACCTGTATGTTTTTCAATTTTGGGTTTAACTAAAATATTCTCTTATTGTTTCATAACATATTGACAATCTTGATAAATCTTGTCATAGGCATGATTGTGGTGTCTTCATGTTGAAGTTTATGGAATGTTGGGATGGAAAATTGACTGAAAATTTCTCACAGGTATGGATATGCTTATAATATTTATGCACACTTTATTTTTGTGGTTTATATTAATTTAATTTGATTAACTTATTTTCTTTTATCATTCGTTCTTTCAAAATGTAGGATGACATGGTATTTTTCCGAAAGAAGATCCAGGAAGACTTGGTGCTATTCTCCAAAAACAATGCTAAAAAGGACACTTCAACAAAGTATGGCATTTTATTTTTTACCAATAGATATTATTAGGATATTTTAAAATCAGTTGGTAGTGTACCATCAATTTTTTTTAAGGGCAAAAGTTCTCTATGGGGGAGTGTGGCCTCTGTGCATGCACATGGGCTAATGGAAGTGCACACGCGGAGCATCAATTGGGCGAGGCAGACATATTCGCCTTTCATGGGGTAGGGCAGACATTTTGCCCCAGTGTGGGCGTGGGTGGTACACTCCGCCACAAAAAAAAAATTCTTCTTTTTTTAAATATTTAGGCACCATTTGATAACCACTTCAAGAAACATGTTTCACTGTTTTTCGGACTTCCTTCCCCTCCAATTCACTGCCCCCTCCAATTCCTCCAATTCCTCACATGGGGCAGAAATGACCACCCTACCCCCTGTCCAAAAACACTGCCCAAGGTGGGGTCCACTCCCCCTATTAGAGGAATTGGAGGTGCCCGCGAATTGGAGGTGATAATTATTCCTGTTTTTCTGTTCTAAGAAACGAAAAAACACCCCAAAAAGTATTTGACAAATCCGTTTTGTTTTCTAATGTTTTTGAAATAGAATTTAGAATTTATGGATCAAGGAACATTTTTGACGACATAAGTCTAAGGTGTTTTTCTGTTGCTTGAAACCAACTCAAAGAAACTATGCCCGATAATTTCCAAGAAAGGGGTTCAAGGTCGAGAACCACACTCTACTCTCATCGTCCTCAAGAGCTTCATGGGAGAACTAGCAAGCTCTCTCATTGCTGCATGTTCATCATCTGAGGTCGCTACATGTTCATCCAGGTACCCTCCCTCCCATATCACTCGCTCATTCTCTCTCTCTCTCTCTCTCTCTCTCTCTCTCTCTCTCTCTCTCTTTGAGCTGGTCTGATTTGATCTTCTTTAACGGAAGACCATAGAAAGGTACAACTAATTTGGGCGAAATTTCTAGGGTTCAACGATGAGCAGAAGCTTGCAAGTTTTGTTGCCATTATTGGCTTGAAATCTGTAAAAAAAAAAAGCTCATTTTCCCCTTCGTTCTTCTCTCATTGTTGAACTCCAGATTTCACAAATCTCACAAATTTCATCAATTCTTTATGATTTTCTGAATTTTACGTTGACTATTTTGTGATTTTTCTGATTGTCTTTGTTTAGTGTTTGAGTTTGGGAAATGATTTTAGGGTTCTCTGTGTGTGATTTTGTGAATTTTATGTTGAACACTGTTGTCATTCTGCGTCTTTAGTGCTTGATTTTAGGGTTCTGAATTTTTCTAAAATTGTATTTGACTCTTGATTAAAGCCAGTACTTGCTGATGCTCTAGTGGAGAACTACAAAGTACTTCCAATGGGGGTTTGATTTGATTTGGTGAAATATACAATGTGGGTTCTTGTCCATGCATGTATTGCTTATGGACGGTCAAGTGGGGATTATAGATTCTTCCCCATCAGTACTTAACATTATCTCATAAGCTACATTGAATTCCCAAGCCACACTAGGGGCCCCTGTCTTTCAAGTCCTCTTTCTTTGTCTATGTAAGAGGTGACTTAGTAAGGTTTGCAAGTGAGCTGATATGGTATATCCTGCACATCAACATGGAAACACTGGAAACATCTTTGGGTCTTCTTTTGCCAGAGACAATTTTCTTACTATTAGGTAAATTACCCTGATGCCTTTAGACTATATCTTGGATTATTGTTACTGTCATGAAGAGTGGTAAGATAAAGAAAAAACAGAGGATGAGGGAGAAGGAGAGACGGGAAAGAGGAGGGAGGGAGAGAAGATATCCAATCTGTGAAGGATGTATGCTTTTGCCAACGAAACTGGTGTAACCCTGCATGTATATGGCTCTCTCTTCCCCTTATTTAGTTCTTCAAAAAAGAATTGACTTTTCAAACAACTTTTAAGAATTTTATTGATACACAGGTGTAATTGAATTTGGTTAACCAGGGATTCTTGTCAAGATGGGTTTACTCATACAAAAGATTTATGTCCAATCTATATGAATTATGGTGTTGTAGGGACAGCTCAGGAAGGAATCACAAGAAGATTATTTATGGAGTGTCAAAACCTAGCAGTTTGGACTGACTTGCTGGAAATAGTCAATTGGATCTCTCATCCTGAAGATCACATCTGGCCGTGGGAGCTGATTTCTTTACTTTTAGACATTCAAGCACTTTTGAAATCTGCTACTGAGGGATGTCTCAAGAAAGTAGATATACATCTGATTTCGGTTGCTCATGACTTAGCAAACATAGTTTGAACTAGTCATAAGCAGGATATCTTTACAGACAATGTTCTTAATCTTCTTTGCTAGATTTAATGCATTTCATGTTATACCCTTGAAATTTCACCCATCCAAAATTTTGTAACAGTTTAATATATCCATTGGAATAATAAGAATGAATAATAAAGGTATATTGTTGACACTTAGTTCTACAATACAGTCCAACTGTAGAACATTTGAAACAATAAACTTAACCCAATAATTAAAAAGTTGTGTGATCAATCACTTCCAGGAGTGAGTCAACATCCTCCCAAACTCCCTCAACCTTATTGTCAGCTTCTCCACTTTGTCTGTTTTTTCTTTTACAAGGCAACCTAACAGATCACTCATTTCTGCCTCACCCCTTAGTGGGATTCTTTCCTTGGCTCAGCCTTCATAGCCTATGTCTGTGATTGGTTCTCCTGGGCTCTATGCATTTATTTCTGATTCCATGTGGAAGTTGACCTGTTCAAGACTGTTGTAAGCATCTGAGAGGCTCTTTAGGTCAGATTCCAGCTTACCAGCTAGGTTTAGATATGTGGATGGGTAAAGTTCAATCTTATCTTTTTCTAATTTGAGCATCCAACCTGTTGCATTGCTTCTTGAATATCTCTGCGGACACAAATGCATATGCGTGCAGGTCATCTTGGTCCTTGCACGTGACACATGTGTGCTCACACTTAGACACCAAAGGATGAGAAGTGGGGGAAAACTCCTTTGGTATTTCTCAGGATTCAAACACTTGACCTCCCTACTCTGATACCATGTTTGCTAGCTATTGTTTCACCTAAAAGCTTGAACTTGTAGAAAAGAGAGGTAGAAATTGTATACTAACAATATAGGGGAAACTACAAAAGAAGAATATCCATGATGCAACACCGAGGTCCTACTCTGTTTAAAGACAGATTGGATCCACAAAATAAAGAGAGGCTTGTGTTTTGAAATGAAAGATTCAAGCCCAATTAGAGTGATGGAGATAATGATTGTTTGGAACTTCTTACAAATCACAGAAGCAGAATGCGGAAGAATATGCTCTAGTCCCATCTAGATCCTATTTGGCTTTGTTAAAAGATAACCATCTAGAGCAAAAAGGGAGGGTGGGGGGATTAGTATATTCCCATTTGTTCAACTATATTCCCATTTACTTTTTTGTTGTTTCTTATGAGTATGGAGATAATTGTAATGCAATGAACAGATGCACGTGTTTAGTGGATAACTATACAAAGTGTTAATCGACCTCTCCAAATTTGAGTCACATGGAATAAAAGGTTATGACCAATTTGAGTAGCCCATTAGATAAGGGTGGTTTGGTGTGGATCCTACTCGATTTCTTAATCCATATTTTCTATGGTCCATTATTTAGTAAGGATGTATTGAAGATTGATGTACAAACTATCTACAAGTGAAGTGTGGGTTGTGGAGTTGTAAACTGTGGAGTAGAGATCCTCTTTGTTTTCTTCGTGATAATTGCATGGCTTTCTAACAGTGTGCATGGATGCTGGAATGGCCAGGCTTATTCTTACCATGTTGATGGTTATCCTCTCCTCCTCCTCTACAACCCTTGAACCTTCGACCTCAAGGTTGCACTAAGAATCAACAATCCATTAAGGCTACGAAGAGGCTTGTTGATGGTTATCCTCAATCTCTCCTAAGGGTGTATTTAGTGCACAAGGTTCCCGTCACTACGGGATTTGAGTAGGGTCATAATGTACACAGCCTTACCACCCGTCTTTCTTCTAGATTTATTATATCATTTCACTTATGGGGCCCACAAATCTAGCAAGCACAAAGATCTAGGGGTGTAAATGAATGGTCAAAATCCGTTTAGCACTATCTGAATCCATCCAAAAGCTAATCGGATGCGGATGCGGATATAGCACTATCCGAGCCGAATCCGATCCGTTTATATCCCTACAAAGATCAATTAACTTTAAGGGAAAAATAACATTGTCTGGTCGTGTTCCCTTGCACCCACTCACAAGGGGGCAAAATGTCCACCCCCACCCCTCCTAGTGGATGCTCCTATGCACCCCATCATTGGCCCCCACATTTGTCGCCACGCGACTAGACAACAAATCCTTCCCCCCTAATAAACTTGTGTTCACCCAGAACCAATCTGTTAATGTGAAAAATATTGAAACAACACCCTCTAGTTAGATCTTAATCAGAGAATCCACAATGACAATGTATCTTTCGCTATTTGTGGTTCCACTGAAGAAATTTTTTGGGAATCAATAAAAGAGAGGAATTGGATAGGGATTGTCAACTGAATTTACAGTAAAGGCACAAGGAATCTATTTAGCCAAAAATTTAGTTGCTTTGCAAGTTAATCCAAGATGAGTTACCAATTCCTTTTTGATAGGATAAAGTAATCCTCTTTACTAGAGGAAAAAAATAAGGGGGGGGGGGGGGAAGAGGAAGGAAATTGGAGAACAAAAAAAAAGGAAGAAATCTATTTTGGATTTAAATACTTAAAATAGACCGACAAGGATTAACCCATTCCTTTCTCTGTGTGCGATGGGAGGTGGGTGATTGATCAGATTGCAGGTTAGGGTTGAGTTGAGAGGTAGAAGATGATGATGGGATTGGGATTGAGTTAGCAATTCAGTAAAGAGTAATTCCTAAATGCAAGTATTTTCTTAGGGTTAGTTAAATATCATTTTTCAAATTTAGCCATTAATTAACCTTAAAATAATAACGAACTAGGGTTAAGTGCAATGAAGTTTGGACAGTAAGAGAAATTTGAGTAATTGTAAAAAATGCAGGGCAGGTTTGGTATTTATCAGAAAAGTTAAGGTCGGTCAAAGTAATTTACTCCAAAAAAAAGTTTCCCCAATCGCCAAACCTAATCCTCTTCGGCGCGATGACATGTGAAAAGAGTGATGTTGAACCATCCGTGCTTAAAAGATGAGTGTCTATGTATCGAAATAGTATCAACTTGAAAAAAAAAAACAATTTTCAAGATTAGGGTGTTAATCTGTCGGGCCCGGCAGGTTTCAGTTGGGCCTGATTGGGCCTTCCTATTTTAGGACCTCACATTGTGATCGGCTTGTTTAAGTAATCGTGCATAATATGCTAATCTTGTTCTAGTTATAAATGGTCGGTTAGGTACCGGTCCTTAATCAGGATAAATTGGCCTTCGGTCAAGCCTTCAACGGGCTAATTATACATTTATCTCGGCTGAGCAAAATGGACTGTAAACAGGCTGTAAACATATCGGGCTGAGCAAATTGGACTATAAACAGGCTATAAACATGTTGAGCTGAGTCAGACTAATAGTTGGTCAGGTGATTGTCGGGCTGTACCTGTGCACTGGGAATAACCGATTGTTATTCAGGTCGGGCTCAAACCTAACACATTTACTAAATGGGCCGGGCCGGTCTTGGGTTTTCCTGGTCGGACCTGAAATTGACATCCCTACCCCTATAATGATTTTTTGGGGGAGGGAAACAAAATCCTGTACGGTCATCGTGTCCATGAATGATCCCTTTTTCTCGGTGTTTTAGCTGTTAAGTAGTTATCGTGTATTTTGAATTTGATTGAACATCCAGCGCATTCCCCGGAATGTCCTTTCCTGAGGAAATCGACACTTTTCCGGTACTATTTCTGAAGAAGTGCTGTGCGTTCCAGAGGATAATTAGGACCGCCACTTTCCTATTTCTCAGGAAGGCAGGAGCTATGAAGCCAAGTCAAACACGCCCATTTCATTTCCTGTCTGACTAATTAATATATTCTCCTTCTGCTCACGAACAACAATTCATCTAAGCTGTTTTATTAAGAATTGCAGGGAAATTTTTTTGGTTCATTGAAGAAGTTCAGGAAGAAGTTAAATAGGTGCACCTCTCTCTCTCTCTCTCTGATTCCTGTTTTCCTTCTGTTCTATTGAGCAGGATTTAGGTGGGTTTATTATTATTATTATTATTGGTAGAGACATGGCTGCTGGTTTATTACAGAAAACTTGAAAGTTCATAGGAATAAAAGTGAAATCACGACTCAACAGTGGTACACAATTCCCATCAACACTGAGGCTCTAATTGTTTCAGCAACTTGAAATATTTTCAAGAAAATTAGTATTAATTAATTTATTTTATTTTTATATTTTCTGTAATTTATCATAAATCCTTATGCCATTTATGGACCTCACAGGATGCAGTTTTTTTGCCTTTCCTTTTCATCTTTTCTCATGTCCTGAACATATGCGAGAGGTTTACAGGTGTTGTATGATGACGTCATCATCCACAGTAACAAAACCCTTTTTGGAATGATTGATCAGTTTTCTTTTTTGTTTAAAGTAAAAATGACTGGTCATGCTGTCCTCCAACTTGCTTGGTTTTGCACTCTCAAGTTTCTCTCTCATGCAACTCTCTTTTTCTCATCCTTCTTCCTCTATGAATGACGCAAAAAAAGCTCCATGACTTTTATATCACCTTATTTATGAAGGTTACCTTCGAAGTGCAATGATAGATTATCCATTACAAAAAATTAAGGTAACAAGAATCTTAATGAACACATATAATAGGGTTTATATGTTACTTAGAATACACAAAGTTTCGCGAGTGCACCACTTCCAATGGTCAATATATTTGTTTAAATTATTTTTTCTATTTTATTTTTTGGGTTGAACAAATTATGCTTAGTATAATTAGGGTTTTCGTGAAATTTTTCTTAAATAAAAAAAAAAACTAATTAATTAGAAGATTATAATCTAACGGATTCGATTGCACTAAGTGATGTGATCTTAAAAGGTAGCCTTTAAGTTGTCAATAATTCTAAAAAAGGACAACACTACAAAAGGTGTAACTTGAAACTGCAACGGTAGAAAGTTTCATTAAATTTTCTCCCCCACAACACTAACACCCACAATGAACATAACAAAACATGAAATAAAATCACTGCCATGTGATAAATCCATTATACAAAATATCTGAGAATGTCATGACCAATAATTGGGCACAAAAACATTTAAAAACACTTTTCAAAAATAATTATTTATATAATAATACAATAAAATACATTTTGCAAATACTTTACAAAACAATTACTAAGACTTGGGGTTTGAACAGTCATAATCCAATAACTTTCTAACTTGAATATTCCTCGTAAATGGGTAGTAGAAACCTTATTGAGTGTCAAACTCATCACCATTTATATCGTGTACACCAAATGGCTGGTGTGTAGTCAATCCTGTTGGTAGACATCAACCATTGTTACACCATAGATGTAAAAAACACAAATGTAACAAGTTAAGTGCCTCTCAGGTATGGAAAAAAGTAAATACCTGAAATTCCTATTGTCAAACACAGTTGGCGATGAACCGTTCAGGAAGTTCCATGGATCAATGTTCAACATATTAAAGAGTCTGTATTTATATTTCTAATCGGTTGCATTATATTTGAGATGATTTGTCATTTATATCTTGAGTGAATCAACTTAGGCAAGTAAAGATGTGTGTTTGCAAACAATAGTACAGGGAACAGCCATCATACGATCCCATAGTGATTAGTATGATACACCCGGTGAGACGCAACAGGGATCATCCTCGTAGTCAAATTACACTTTGCACAACGTAATGATACTTCCATCCAACTCGACTATGTGATAAATACTTATATCCTAAATTGACTTATTACGATGTCTTTTCATTAATGATGGGTGGTTTGGTTATTTCAGTTCAATTACCTTAATTTTCATGACTAATCTGCTTCGGCGACAATTGAAACACTAGTTTTTCTTTGTATTATCCCAAAAAATCCTAACTTCTAATCACGTTGATATCAAAAAATTATTAATTTATTATCTCAAAACTAATATAACTAAGGTCATCAATAATTTTATCTTAAAGTTCTCCTAAAATAACAAATATAGGTGAAGACAGAATCATAATCGAGTTCAAAATGAAGATAAAATCACAGTGGAAGCAGTTATATAACAATTCTGTCATACATAAATTTTCGTCGCTAAACATTCTGTTTCTATCACTGATAACAAGTTTTTGTTACTAATAATTTCTATCACTAATAATCAGAAATAAACAGAAACTAATATAAATAAAACATGTTTGTTTTTAGAAACAGAAATAGAAAACATAAATAAACAGGAACAGAATTCATAATAAATATAACAGATTTTATAAACAGAAACAAACTCAAATCTGTTTATAACATAAATAGACAAGAAACAAAAATAAATTTAAACAAAATAATTTATATTTATAAATAGAAACATAAATAGAAATAACTATAAGTGGAAACTAATTCTAGAAACTTTACAAACTAATTTCTGATTTCTATTTTGTTTGGTTGTTTTTTTTTAATAAACAAAGAAGCTCACCAGAATAGTTTGGTCAACAACGGAAATATTACCGTTAGTTATAGGAATCCGCCGGCGAGTCATCAACCGACTAGATGGGACAAAAACAGGTTCGTGAGTCAGCTAGGTGTCCGGGTTGGCAGACTAATCGGTTCAGTTCAGATTGGATATAACCAAGTTGGTTTGGGCTGCCTTGGTTGGTTCAATTGTTGGATCATATGGTCCGTCCATAGGCCGTCTGGGTCAATATACAATAAATTTGGGTCTCTTTAAATTAAAACCATTATATAGGATTAAGCCCATTACTTTTTTTTCTAACATTAAAAAAGGGCCCAAGAAAGAAATTGTTAAAAACAAAAAACAATTCTATTATACCCATTGTGCACCTTTCTTCAACCTTAGGACACATGAGAACAAAATAGAACCGTGTAAAGCTTCTGTCTGATTTCAGCCTCTAATAGCGGTCACATGACAGGATTGCTAGGCTCCAAATCTTTGACAAACACCCAAATTGGTCCCGTGAATATTATGCCGACGATAATTGCCGGTAAAATCAAGTCTAAATCCCATTTATAGAAGCCGATATAAAACCCAACACCCCTCTTTAATGGTCGATTCCAGTGTTCTTGACCTTCTTTTTTTTAAATCGGTTATTGGCAAAAGGGGTTTCATAGAAATGAAATCAATAATGTGATTTAAAGAATGAGGCTACAATCTCAGCTTTGATGCCACTGTAGGAGAATTAGTAATACTGTAATTCTCAATTAAATCTTTGCCCTATGCAATGATTCACTATAATACAATAGAGTACAATGATATTCCGTTCACCGACGAAACATTAGTTGCAGCATTCTATTGAGAAGAATATAAAAAAAATAGAGAAAAACTTCTTCCCTCTATACTTCTATATGCAATTCTCTCAATGGGTAAAGAATAGTTTTTCTGAACGTGGATGAAGGGAGGGACCTTCTCCTCCTTAAATAATCATAATCTGCAAATCTCCCATAAAATTTTAACAGTTATAATAGAGGATTAATATCCCATAATAAAGTCTAGTAATGAGAAATAAAAAATCTAAGTGTAATGGAAACCATAACGTGAACCATTGAGTTGGGATGGACTTGATCAATTGGCTAATCAGAAATTTCCTACAAAAAAAAAGTTTGTTTCACATACCACGAAATATTGTTGAGACCCCTTCTCTTAAAAAAACATCATAAATATTTTGCATTTCAGTAAATAATGTGTGTTGTTTTTAATCCAACAAAATTTTCTATTATTTTCATCATAATTTCTGTAAAATATTTTTCCAAACAAACAAAGTTTTATCATCTTGTGTTGATGAAGACATGTGTCTGTAAGTATCAGACTTACAGTTAACAAAGGGCTTAACCATGGAATGAAGCACTTGCAACAAGGTTTAGTTTAGTTTTTCTACTTCTTTCTGCTCCCTTTCCACTGAGCCTTGAACCCTTGATTCAAACTTTGTAACAACATTTAATCACCATTATGCTACAACGAGTCTAGTTTAATTTGTTCAGTTTTTATTTTTGATCAAACCTACAGAATTTAGATATGCAATATATGGTGGTCTTAAAGTTTTCAGACTTTATTGTATTGCATAACTATTAGTTTAGCCTTAATTAACTTTTGTTGCATTATTGAATGTGCCATGTTTATTTTTTGAATTAATTTCTAATTTGTGGTGGCTATGAGAAATCATTTGGACAATTTCGGGTCTTCAAGTGACATATTTGAAGTTGTCCCACATCACGACTTCCATTATTGTCTAATGTGATAAATTTTACTTTAGGATAGACTTATTACAAGATTATCTAACTAATACACATGCAGTAGAGTTCTAATAATTGTCTTGCATAACATATGTCATAATTTAGGAGTAATGAACTATAACTATTAACTAGCATCTCAAGAATGCGGCTACATACTGCATTCAATCTATGAATTTGTATTGGACATATGAAATGGATTGAAATGACCAGTCACTAAACTTTGTGAGTTATTCAACCGGCAACTGATTTATAGATACAATTAGGTCGAGGGTGGTTAGTTGCAATGTTACGCAACTAGTGCCTCAAAAATGTTTTTACCTTAAATGACAAATGGAATTGTATTGATCATATGAGGGATTGAAATGATTCACTTAACTTAGTGTATGACTCAATCCAGTTATCGATTTAATGATAAAGTCAGGTTGAGTGTGGTTTGTTGCAGTGTCGTGCCACGAGGATATTCCCTCACATTCAACAATCTTCAAGTTCTTGTAGAAAAATTGCTGCTTGATAACATTTGGCAGTTCTATTCCTAGGATATATATGTTGCTGATGTTGTTTCTATGGTTACATTATTTGGAACTTCATATATGGATCTGGTATTATTACAAGTTCATTTTCAAATTTTTATAGAAACCTACTGCAATATATATTTGGTATTTTTTATAGAAACCTACGGCAATATATCATTTGGTATTCTTATGATATCAAGTTCTTTGTATCTCCTTTAATTTTGCTCCAATTTGTTAATTCTAAAATATTTATTGGTTTATTTCATCTCATATCATTAAGATTTTAATTCTCTTTATTGATGTTCTTAATTGAACATAAACTAAATTATACATGACTGCAACGTCTTCCATTCTTGATTTTTCTATAAAAATTTAACTAATTCTCTTGCTCTCTATATATTTTCAAACATTTTCTTTCTTCCTGTTTATTAATAGGTTCAATTACATCTAAGGGTGAATTTGAGACTCCAATACGCGTCAAGTCTTTATGGCAGTGATAAGCTGGAAATGATTGATATCCAAATGCTAGTTTCAACAATATTTTTGCAAATGGGCTTACATCAATTCAAAATGTGGTAACGCTAATATGATTTTTATTAGAGTTACATGAACTGAGCCATCAAATCACATACAGAAGAAAAGAAAATTTGTAAACATGGGTGCTTTTGCAGAATCAAAGAACGATACGGATATTTGGATATTCTTTTCGCAGTCTTCTACAACTATTTTCATGCATGGGTTTTCTGCTTTTTCACACCTAATTTTGTTATTAATTCTATCCATTTCTTGGGCTTGCAAGAGATGCATGATGCCTTCCCTTCAAAATTCAAAACCAATGTTGAACAATAAATACTTGTACCATTCGTTAGCCTTTATATGTTCCATGGGTCTGACTTTCTGTGATATTCTCCTATGCATGTTAAACTACCTCTCTGCGTATAGACATGGTTGGTCTGATCTAAAGTTTGTTATCCAAGTGGATTTTACTTTCAAAACACTCGCTTGGTTTATGATCTCTGCCTACATGCAAACCCAGTTTTTCCATTCAAGTAAGCATAAGTTCCCTATTCTATTAAGGATTTGGTTTACCTTCTACTTCCTAATGTCTTGTTCCTATCTTGCCATACATCTTGGGGTGTATTGGAAACATTCATCCTTACCATTCCTACTGTGGGCCTCTGATATTGTATCAATTATTGCTAGTTTGTTATTTTGTTATGCTGGGTTATTTTGGAAGGGACGAGAAGATGAAGATTTCCATTTTTTGGAGCCTCTTTTGAATATTATTTCTAATCGAAAAAATGGTAACATTGGGCAAGACTCAAGTGTTGACGATGGACAAAGTCCAAGTGCTGCTGGAGAGGGTATAAGTCCTTATGAAAATGCCAATTTTTTTAGTATTTTCACTTTCTCTTGGATCAGATCTTTGCTTGCACTTGGGTATAAAAAAACACTAGACCTTGAAGATGTTCCTCAGCTTGCCAATTGTCATAGTGCCAATGTGGTCTATACTCGGTTTAGAAAAAAACTTGAATCTAATAGTAATAGCAGTGGTAATGGAGATCAAGTAAGCATACTCAAGTTGGTGAAGGCATTGATTCTCTCAACATTGAAAGAAATTCTATGGACAGCTCTACTATCAATTGTGCGTACATTGGCTTCTTATGTTGGACCGTATCTTATTGACGCCTTTGTTCAGCATCTCAATAGTCCTCACCCAAAAAAATACAGAGGTTATGTGCTAGTATTTATTTTCTTTCTTTCAAAACTCCTAAGGTGCCTCTCAGAGAGACACTTGTTCTTTCTATTGCGAAATATGGCAATTAAAGTTCGTGCTGCCTTGTTCTCAATAATTTATAACAAGTGTCTCAAGCTTTCAAGCCAATCAAAACAGGACCATACTAGTGGGGAGAATATTAATTTGATGAGTGTTGATGTAGAAAGGATTGGCTTTTTTAGTTGGTACTTGCATAATATATGGAGGGTGCCTCTTGAGATTATTCTAGCATTGTTGATCTTATACAAAAACCTTGGGCTTGCTTCACTTGTAGCTGTTGTTGCCACAATGATTTTGATGTTATCAAATGTTCCACTAGAAAAACTACAGGAAAAATTTCAAGGGGAATTGATGGATTCAAAAGATCGAAGGATGAAGGTGACATCTGAGGCTCTACGGAATATGAGGGTTCTCAAACTCCAGGGTTGGGATATGAAGTTCTTGGCTAAGATAATTGAGCTTAGAAACTCTGAAACAAGATGGTTAAAAAAGTTACTTTATTTATTGGCTACTAATTCCTTTGTCTACTCTTCTGCTCCCATGTTTGTATCTATGGCTACTTTCGGGTTTTGTATGCTAATGGGAATTCCATTAGGGTCAGGAAACATTCTATCCGCACTTGCAACATTTGAGATTTTACAATTGCCCATTTATAATGTCCCAAACACAATCTCCATGATAGTTCAGACTAAAGTTTCCCTTGATAGAATAGTCTCATACCTCTGTCTCGATGATCTTCATCCAAATATAGTACAGAAGGTTCCAAAAGATGGTGGCGAGGTTGCAGTTGAGATAGTAAATGGTAATTTCTCTTGGGATCTTCATTCCCCTAATCTCACATTAAAAGATATTAATATCCGAGTTCATCATGGTATGAGAGTGGCTATTTGTGGTTCTATTGGGTCAGGCAAGTCAAGCCTACTTTCATGCATATTGGGAGAAGTGCCAAAGGTATCTGGAATCATTAAGTTAAATGGAACGAAAGCATATGTTGCACAATCACCTTGGATACAGAGTGGCAAGATAATAGATAATATATTATTTGGTAAGGCGATGGACAAGGAAAGGTACGAGATGATCCTCCAAGCATGTTCACTAAATAAGGACCTAGAATTATGTGCCTTTGGGGACCAAACTATCATAGGGGAGAGAGGGATCAACCTGAGTGGTGGACAGAAGCAAAGAATTCAAATTGCACGTGCTTTGTACCATGATGCTGATATTTATCTACTTGATGACCCTTTTAGTGCTGTGGATGTTCATACAGGAAATCATCTATTTAAGGTAGTTGTTCTTTGACCTCTACTTCTACATTTTTTCTTATCTCATTCTTACATCATAATTTGGTCAACCAAAATTGGTTTGATCTAAGAATATTGAAATCTTGATTGTCTGAAAAACGAGACATACAAATACATGATATGTTGCTTACCGTTATCATATTAATGTGGATAACTATTTGTCACTTTTAAGTAATCGAAAATCATTTTTAAGTGCTAAAATGTGAACATTTGAACTTATGTGACAGGAGTGTTTGCTGGGAATTTTGAGTTCAAAAACAGTAATTTATGTTACCCACCAAATAGAGTTTTTACCCTCTGCTGATCTTATCCTGGTGAGAGTATGGCATCTTTCTTTCTCGACTTCAAGTAGTCCCTCAATATTGTTTGAAAGTGATTATTTACCTTCTCTAATTTGGCAGGTTATGAGGGATGGAATGATTGTTCAGGTAGGAAAATACAAAGAAATTCTTAGTTCAGGAACTGACTTGATGGAATTAGTGGGTGCACATAAGAAAGCTTTGTCAGATCTTAATTCTGTCAAGCGTATGGCTGCAAAGGATAATTTAATTAATGTTGAAAAGGATGATAATATTTTATGCAATGAGAAGTCTAATCAAGATGATGAGAAAAAGGAACCTAAAAACTGTGAAACAAAAAAATTGGTTCGGTTACAAGAGCAGCTTGTCCAAGAAGAAAAGAGAGAAAAGGATGGAGTTAGTTTTTCAATCTATTGGAAGTATATTACTGCAACATATAAAGGGGCTTTTGTACCATTGATATTACTGGCACAAATTCTTGTTAAGCTTCTTCAAATAGTCAGTAGTTATTGGATGGTGTTGGCTACTCCTGTTTCAGAGAATGTGAGACATCATGATAGAGGATACACAGTCATATTTGTTTATGTTGCTTTGATTATTGGAAGTTCTTTTTGTGTACTTATAAGGTCCATGGTCATTGTAACTGTTGGATACAAGACTGCCACTTTACTCTTTAACCAAATGCATTCGTGCATTTTTCGGGCTCCCTTGTCATTTTTCGATTCTACTCCAAGTGGAAGGATCCTAAATCGGGTTAGTAAATGTGTTTATTTACTATTGGGATCCAAATGATCCAAATGATGTTGTTAAATATAAAATCTATTTTTTATGCAGGTATCCATAGATCAAAGTGCAGTTGATTCATCTATTCCACAACAAATTGAAGAACTTATTATCTCCATCATAGAATTCTTAGGAACTGCTGCAGTAATGTCACAAGTTGCATGGAAAATGTTAATTGTTTTTATTCCATTAACAGTGACATGCATCTGGTACCAGGTAATTTTAATGCTACTCCACTTCTTATAGTTAAAATTTTAAATCAAACTCAACCATATTTTTCTCGTGGTTAATAAGTCATAATAAAAGTTGGTTCAAGATTTATTTGATCAGTGAGTTCTAAATTTTGTTTTTTCACACAAAAATTAATTTAGTACTGGATTCATATACTCTTGGGTGTGAAAGTGGTGATTTAAACCTTAATATTCTTCTTGAATTATAAAGACTATGTGTGAGAATCCATTTTCTCAATTACATATTTTCATGTAAATTAATGCAAAGCTTTAGCCTTTTCGCTTACCAAAATTGTTTGAGAAGAAAAGACCAAACAGGGCCAATGTTGTCAAAGTGCAAAGCCCACTCAAAGCAATGAGGCTACACTTTTAATATGAATAAATATTTTAAATATGTATGGATAAGAATACAATCTAGCCTATTATTTTGTTGACAATTCTGTTAGGTTGGAGCCCATACTAAAAATAAGTTAATAATTAATAGAAGTTAACAATTAATATATGGAGAAGTTTTTCTAGTCTTGCGGTCCATAACCAAGCCATTGTAAGATTCCTATTTCTGCCATGTGGTAAAACCAGACTGAGCTAACATTTTTTGGATAGGAAGACCCCAAAGTTCCCTTCTCACATGTCAAGTTTCAATCCAAACAAAAGTAGGTGTCTCGACTAAGAACCCTCTTACCTGGTCTGTCGACCAGGAAACTTTTATAAATAAAGTAAATAAATTCTTAATTTTCATACTTGATCATTAAAAACTCAATTAATAATTGTGAAAATAAATTAGTGCATAAATTTAGAATACATTGGAGAAACTTTCTAAAATAGTAAATGATATATTAACAAATAATTCTCAAAAAATAAATACTAAGGATTAAGGGAAAATGTCCATTGCAATGCCTGACTAGGAGCCTTGTCTTAGTGGTCCAATAATTTCAGGTTATATAGATTGTTTTTTTAGTCAAACCAACCATTGAATAGTAGTTCCTCTTTGGATTAGTCATGTGTTAAGTTTTTGACACAATCTGTATTTTATGGCCCACCATGTTTGGACTTCTTACCAATGTAATTTCAATGATTGAACTAAAGTTGCCCAAAGCTATGTAAGTTGAATTCTCCATCAACCAGGGCCCAAATTTGTGCCCCAAAGTGATTTGGATGAGCCATGTTAAAAATAAGCCCCAGTGGAACTGCCATGTAGCTAATATATGGGCAGTTAAGAGAATCCCATGGAGATGGACCACCTAAAATTGTTACTTCATTACATTTAGTTGATCATTTTCAATGGGAAAATATTCTTCTTCCTTCCTTTCCATTCTTCTTTTCCACTTCCCTTATTTTTATTCTTTTTCCTTCACAACCCTCTTTATTCCCTAAGTGAAGTGCATGGGCTCGCTTTATGCTAAGGGTGGATTAGTATTATTGCACTTAGCCTAAGTGATGTACCTAGGTTGCACTACACCACATTTTTGCACTAAAGCTGCACATTCATGTGTTTTGGCATTAGTGAATAGGCAATTTTCTCTAGTCCATCATAAAAAAAAAAAAATTATATTTGGCAAAGCAGTTTTGGATATGAACACATGTTTTATAAATTGAATTTGAAATTTGATAATGTGATTAAAGATTTCTTAAAAGTTTGGAAAATGGAAACCATAAATTTTTTTGATACATTTATGTCCATGTTCATTAAACTTTTTATCAAAGAATTTGGGGATAGAAAGATTAGGATATTGTCAACATACAAATAATGTATATAATTTAATCAACATTTAGTAGAATTAAATAATAGTAATGATTCAAATGAGAACAACTTAACTAAACAAAATAGAATGAAATTGTTATACACTTTCCAGGAGTATAATTAATTATTAATTCTTCCACGTGGCGTGTAGTTATCAACGCCACGTATGCCGGTGAGTTGTTCTCCTGGTGGTCAAACCCACTATATTGACCATAGTACGAGGTTGCCTCTGTGGAAACTAGTCGGGACCACGGAGGTTGCACCTTGACGTGTCGGGGGTAAGTAGTTGACCAAATTTTGTTGTGTGCTTCTGCCCTCTCAAAGCCCTCGAAGTGTGGTCCAAAGGCCCGACCTCTTATGGTGGGAACCACCTTCCTACTCGCATCGGAGGCAAGGTTCGGCTGCCTCCGGCCCGCATCCAATGCGCAACAAGGACCCTTGTGGGTGAGACCCCGTGGCTAAGGTGCTATTGGTGCCCTACCATGTTTGACCCTACCCAAATAGACCCTAGGTTACACTTATGAGGCCTTATCCAAATAGGCCAATAAATGTGAAGTCTATATGAGAGAGAGGGGTAAGACTATTCCTTAGTCTTTCTTTTTTCTTTCTCTTTCCTAACCTAATCGTGAAAGGAGAGGAGAGCTTTGAAGAGAGGAGGAGAAGGAGGAGAAGGAAGGGAAGAAGAAGAAGGAAGCAGTCTGCCGGGTTTGGAGCTTTAAAGAGGGCACCTCGTGTGTACCTCAAACCAGGTAAGCCAAGTGCCCTTTTCCCCCATTTTTCTCTCTTCCCCCTTGCTCGTTTGAGCTTGGGTGGTTCGTTGGTTGCAGCCCAAGATGGGGATTTCTTTTTGGAAACCCAAAGGGTTAGCTCGAGCCATGTGTAGTTTTCCCTTGTAGGATGCTATCCCATTTTCATTACAATCCTATAAAGACCTCTATTTTGACCTCTTGCTGAATCTATTTGATTCTAAAGCTTCAACCACCAAAGAAAACCCCAAATCTGGATTTTTGAGCTTTTGATCCTTTAAACCCCCTTAAATCTTTGAATGTTGGGTGTTTCTAAGACCCAAATAGACTCCAAGACACCCCTCCCTAGTCCCTTGAGGCTTAGAGAACCAAATGGGACAACCCTGGGCTTTTAAAGACCTTGAAATCACACTTGGGTTGCATCGGAGGCAAGGCTGCGTGAGTCCGATGTTTGCCTCCGATGTGTCACGAGCTGCAGGGGAAGGTCGGAGGCAAGGTCGGAGGCAGGCTGCTTGAGTCCGAGCGTTGCCTCCGATGCGTTTTAAGGCTTATAACTTATGTAAACGGTGGGGTTTCTCTATGAGGCCTCCCCTACACTCTCTCACACTCTTATTCACTTCCATAGGCGCCAACATATGTGCAATGGGGTGATTTTGAGCGGGAATCGTTGCGCTTATACAAACTCCATTTGAAGTAATTGGTGAGTGGGTTTGGGTGACTGTTTGAGCTTGTTTACTATTGCTTATTCATGCATTTATGAATTATATTGTGACATTATCATTCAAGCATGATTGCATATTTGCATTTATTCTTATTCGATGATGATGATTTGGATGATATGGATTTGTGTTGGGTTACGGTGCGGGAAATCGCACCGGAACCCCAATTACGATGGAATTGTATATTGCATCTCATTCTTGTCTGTATGCACCGTGTTGTCTTGGTACCGGGTGTTAGATGGAATGGGACGTTGACACACCCGGATGTACCTCTCAACACGATAGGATTCATGTAGTATATCTGTGGTTAGGCTCGATTCCCTATGCTACGACCCTTACCAACGGGGTTTAGGTGTTGGGTAGCGAGCACTGCGCTGTGGAGAGTTAGAGAGGCCAGGCCAGGGGTAGTAATGGTTATCGGGTCCGCCTGCGGGTGGTGATGACTACGACCGGCGCGGGCTCCATAGTAATAATTGAGGTTGCATTGTGGTGAGAATGGAAGGATCCACAATGTCTTCCCGAGTTATTGCAGTAGCATATACCCAATGACTTAGCATTGTGTGTTAGGTGGTAAATGGCTCAGTTCCCTATGCTACGACCCTTACCAACAGGGGTTTAGGTGTTGGGTAGCCAGAGCACCTGCTGCCTGTGGAGAGTTAGAGAGGCCAGGCCAGGGGTAGTAATGGTTATCGGGGTCTGCCTCTGGGTGGTGATGACTACGACCGGCGCGGGCTCCATAGTAATAATTGAGGTTGCATTGTGGTGAGAATGGAAGGATCCACAATGTCTTCCCGAGTTATTGCAGTAGCATATACCCATTGACTTAGCATTGTGTGTTAGGTGGTAAATGAATTAATAATAGCATGCACCATGGACTATTTGTGATTGTGTGATTGTGCATCCCCTTTTCTCTCTCACTAGCTCGGTGGAGCTAACCCCCGTGTACACATTCTTTTTAGATTTTGATGCAGATGATTACTGTGGAGCCAGAGACCGTGACTGAGGATCATGGCGATGGTTGCCCATGATGATTGTGCCTACGGGCTGTATTGATACTTGGGACTTGTTCCCTTCTTTTTTTTTTTTTGGGGCCACGTGCCTTGTATAAATATTTATTATTATACTTGTTTTGGGGTAGTTATGCTATGGTCATTCGGGATATCCATCCAAACTATTTATGTATCACTTAGCCGTGTGAACATGAGGTAACTACTGTAAACGCTTCCGCTTATTTTATGATCGTTGGAAATGTAATATTCCTTTATCTTTCGCACTCTGATATTATTGTATTGTAATATTGGTTTATGACTGTGAGTTGGCCCCTGCATCGAGATCCTGGCGGTGAGGTGGGATGACGCGTGTCACCCCAATCATACCCGATATTGTATTTTATCCCTTGTCGGGATAGGGGTGTGACAACATGGTATCGAGCCATGATGCTCACAGACCCACGATCTTGCGGACTCTTGATTTACTCTCCACAATTAGGTTCTAAATTAAAAATCTTCAAGAACATAAATGATTGTGTGCAGACATAGGAGAAGACTGATTGTAGTGAAACAAGGACTTAGAAGATAATAGATAACATGGAACTTAGGACTTGAACCATAGGCTGTTAAGCTACAACTATGTAATTGCTTGGTTGAGTCTTAAGTAGGTCATAGATGGGCAACTATATGTTAAAATTCATAAATAATAATGAATCAATTATAATCACCCACAATTATCAACAATGAATTAAACAAGAAAGAATTAAGTAAATACATAGAGATACATATAAGATTAATTACAAATATCAAATTGTTCCAAATCTTCTTGGGAGGCAATCATATCCTTCCTATTTCAACATTCATGATTTCATCTATTCCAATAAAAACATATGACTCCATCCTACTCAATCAAGAGATACCAATCTAAACACCATAATTGTTCCAGATTCTCTGTTTGGGCATAACTGTGCCTTTCCCAACTCAGAATGCAAGACCCCATTTGTTCCAATTCGAAACATTTGATTCTGGTTATCTCAGATTAAATATACAAGTCTACCATTTCTAAAAGTTCCCAGTTGTTCATCCTAAGACAAGAACTAGAAGAACTGATCCGGGATAACTTCAATTTGTTGAGAGAAAATTGGGATAGTCATTTGCACCACCGCCACCATCGCGACCAAGAAAGGTGTTGATGTCATCTACCCCTCTCTCGATACCCTCTAGGCGTCGAGTCTGGTCGAAGAGTTGCTTCGTGACCTCATCGAAGCCATCCACCACTCGTAGGTTCAACCGCCTTATGGTCGTCAGAATGTCAATACCTCCCACCTGATGAAGGTATAGGGATTCCTTCTAGGTGAACAATAGGTCTTTGCTCCTCCAATGGACATTGATAATGTCGGCCAAGCTGTCTTTGCGTGAAGGCTATAGGAACCCCCTTTACATATGAAACAACCCGATAGTTTTGTGTGCCCGGGTTCTCGGTGTTCAGATTTACATAGAAATGCCTGATGAGTTTTGGGTAGTATGGTTCAGGAAGGTTGAGAATGTTGGTCCACCCCAATGCCTCAAATCTCTGCCCCACCTTATAAGCTTGAGATCATCCAACACTACATCCCGCCCTTCCATTATATTTCTGAAGCGGAAGTAGTCTCGATAAAGCTCTTGGTCCTCTATCTTTTGGAACCATAGTGGATCTAGGACAGTTGGTGCAATTTGTTCAACGCATGCACGTTGTGTTCTTGGAGCCATTGATTGTTTTAACCTGCAGCCAAAAGCCAAGTAGATAGCAAATTAATACCTTGAATGCTAAGGCCTAAGTAGATGATCAATGTAAGGTTATGAGGTTCAAAACCTAGCCCTTGATTTTCCTTTCAAAGCAAATTAAATTACAGCAGAATTCTTAGGCTAGAAATTTCTGATTTTTTTATCAAATTGTGATCTAAGAACTTGGAGAAAAAGGAAAGGCATGGCCATTATGTGAATGACATGATAAATAATGAAGATTCATGGTCATAATATGCCTAAAAAGTAATATTTTATACAAAATAGTGGGTTCAAGCAAGAAATGGGTTTATTCAATCATGGAGCATGCCTTGAACTTCAAAGAAAATTTTCAGATTTTGTGGTTGAAAGTTTGAATCTTGGGAAACAAGTAAATATGATTTGTGACAACTCAGAGAATGTAAGCTAAGCCCTATCTAGTAAGACCGAATCAAATATGGCAAAAGAGAAGAGGAAAGATTCTAAGGATTTTATCAACAATCATGTATACAAGGAAATATGTTTGAAGATAAGACAATGTGATAATTTTTTTATGAGATTTTATGGCATGTAAAAGAATTAGATTTGAACTTGGAGAGTTTTTCCAAAATATTGTGAATTGATGACTTTATCACAACTAAAACCTGAACATAATCCTAGTAAAATTCAACTAGACATGACAAACATAGCAACAATCTCTAAAATGTTTGCAAACACTTGAAAATTTATAAAAGATGCAATAATCAAACGAGGATCCAACAACTTAGTGCCATCGATCAAATAGGGCTTGATTTACATCTAAAAACCCTAGTTCGACCAATCGATTTTGGCATGGACTTGGTGTACATGGCCATGGGATTACAAGCAAAATCAAGACATGATCACAACTTGAGATGATTCATCCCAAATCCAAGAAAGAGAAAGTAGGAATGAGAAGAAAGCCATATCTTGAACAACAGAGTTGAACCTTGAGGCTTAGGATTACAAGAAAACCACCTAAGGGGGAGCTTGAGCGAAAGTCCCTGTAGAGCTTTTCTCCCCTGCGGTTATGTCCTTTTCTTTGGAGCCAAAAATGCGTTTTAAAACTCGTGGCTCTATTTTGTTAAAATTCTACGAACAAGCGAGCGAAGCGGATCCACTTGTCGTGAATCCGCTCCGCACAAAACTCGAAATTATCATTTTAAAAGCGTGCGGATCAACGAGCAGATCCACACTCATGCATCCATTCGTAGATCCGTTTGACTTCAACTCTCTCTGCCTTTGAGACTTCGAGACCGGACGAATGAACGGATTTGCATTCCACATCCGCCGTTAATCCGCTCTACCTATTTTCACGGAGGAGTCACGAACGCACCCGAATGCGGCGTCGCTTGTGAGTCCACCCGATTTCTTTTAAGATTTTGAGCCTATTTTGGAGACCTTTTGACCACACCTATATGTGATGATCTTGTGCCTATACCCTAGATCGGACACCCCTATTGTGTGACCCATTTGTGGGGACCACATGAGTCTAGTTAATACCTAAAAAATTGAAAGAGGTTAGGACTTGTACCCGACTGGGCCAGCTAATAAGAACTAGCAGGCATTGGTAACCGGTTGTGACTCCTCTCTTACCTAAAAGGAGAAGAGTTACCCTTGAGGATGAAGATCCTTAGACCCTATGAATGTAAGGACTCAAACCTTATGGATAGGGAAACCTAAATCTATGCGGGTAGAGACCCTTAAGGGGGTGCGTAGAATCTAAACCTGTGGGTAGGTACTAGGAAAGGAAAGTAATAGGCTGGTTTGGGCTGTTTATTTGAGTAAGCCATGAAGGTCACGTGTATTTGGAAGTCACTCATAACACCTCAAGCTAGTGATGACTCTATTTGGACTTTACTTGGTCCATCCAAACCTTGTTTAGACTCATAGAGAAAGTCCTACACCGTGATTCGACTTTCCAAAGAAAGGACTTAGCGAACCGTACGAGAACTTCTTGTTACGGTGGATTGACCTAGATGATGAGATATGTCCATAGGAATTTGAATGTAATTATTGAATCTATGCCTACATATTGGTGTGATATATATATATAGTTATCCCTTAGAACCTTGGACTTGTGTGACTAGAGTGATTCTACGGTACTATAAGTATGACTTACCTCGACCTTCTTTGTGAAACTAGTTGGAGCCCCGACCTTGGTTGACCAAACCTTAGGGTAATGAATAATGAATTTAATGACCGAGTAGGTTAATTATTGAGACTGCTTGAAGAGTTGACTTGGACCAAAACTATTAAAGGGTTATTAGTTATCGAAGAGGACTGATGTGGACTCTTCCTTGTGGGATAAGCGTGTAGTAGGCTTAAAGGTTGTGAAAGTTGAAGCGAAGGATGTAATAAGACCTTCTCCAACGACGGATATGAATGGGGTAATGGATCACCAAATGCGTTCCCTCCGATCTTGGGAGTGAACAATAGGAGATTCCATCAATATTCTAAATCATTCTAAAGTTGGGTTAGGTAATGAGACAACCAGATGTGAAAGCCTTGGAATGTAAACCCTATGTTGGGTCATGGACGAGTTAAATCCTGTAACCCAAGAATGACCGAGAGTAGTGAAGGCTAGAGTGGTATCACCCGATCCGGAAGATCTAGGGAACCTTTGTTCCTTGAGACTTAACTTAGTAGTTGGAACCCTGTTTTCCTAGGGTTATTGTGAACCACACCCCCTGTGGTAATGTGACCCTGTAAGAAAAAGAGAGTTGTGGAACTGACTTGCTATGACATGTAGGCCTTGCCTCATCTTGATCCGACCTTTGACTTAGTTTAAGATGTGGGTGACTTGGGATGTTGTTATCCAACAGCCCTTCTCATGAGACCCTAGCTGCCTCAAATTTCGGGGACGAAATTTCTTGTAAGCGGGAGAATGTTATACCCGCACCAGGAGTATAATTAATTATTAATTCTTCCCGTGACGTGTAGTTATCAACGCCACGTATGCGGTGAGTTGTTCTCACTGGTGGTCAAACCGACTATATTGACCATAGTACGAGGTTGCTGTGGAAACTAGTCGGGACCACGGAGGTTGCACCTTGACGTGTCGAGGGGTAAGTAGTTGACCAAATTTTGTTGTGTGCTTCTTGCCCTCTCAAAGCCCTCGAAGTGTGGTCCAAAGGCCACGACCTCTTATGGTGGGAACCACCTTCCTACTCGCATCGGAGGCAAGGTTCGGCTGCCTCCGACCCCGCATCCAATGCTTGCTAACAAGGACCCTTGTGGGTGAGACCCTGTGGCTAAGGTGCTATTGGTGCCCTACCATGTTTGACCCTACCCAAATAGACCCTAGGTTACACTTATGAGGCCTTATCCAAATAGGCCAATAAATGTGAAGTCTATATGAGAGAGAGGGGTAAGACTATTCCTTAGTCTTTCTTTTTTTCTTTCTCTTTCCTAACCTAATCGTGAAAGGAGAGGAGAGCTTTGAAGAGAGGAGGAGAGGAGGAGGAGAAGGAAGGGAAGAAGAAGAAGGAAACGGCTGCTGGGTTTGGAGCTTTAAAGAGGGCACCTCGTGTGTACCTCAAACCAGGTAAGCCAAGTGCCCTTTTCCCCCATTTTTCTCTCTTCCCCCTTGCTCGTTTGAGCTTGGGTGGTTCGTTGGTTGCAGCCCCAAGATGGGGATTTCTTTTTGAAACCCAAAGGGTTAGCTCGAGTCATGTGTAGTTTCCCCTTGTAGGATGCTATCCCATTTTCATTACAATCCTATAAAGACCTCTATTTTGACCTCTTGCTGAATCTATTTGATTCTAAAGCTTCAACCACCAAAGAAAACCCCAAATCTGGATTTTTGAGCTTTTGATCCTTTAAACCCCCTTAAATCTTTGAATGTTGGGTGTTTCTAAGACCCAAATAGACTCCAAGACACCCCTCCTAGTCCCTTGAGGCTTAGAGAACCAAATGGGACAACCACTGGGCTTTTAAAGACCTTGAAATCACACTTGGGTTGCATCGGAGGCAAGGCTGCGTGAGTCCGATGTTTGCCTCCGATGTGTCACGAGCTGCGGGGAAGGTCGGAGGCAAGGTCGGAGGCAGGCTGCCGAGTCCGCGTTGCCTCCGATGCGTTTTAAGGCTTATAACTTATGTAAACGGTGGGGTTTCTCTATGAGGCCTCCCCTACACTCTCTCACACTCTTATTCACTTCCATAGCGCCAACATATGTGCAATGGGGTGATTTTGAGAGGAATCGTTGCGCTTATACAAACTCCATTTGAAGTAATTGGTGAGTGGGTTTAGGTGACTGTTTGAGCTTGTTTACTATTGCTTATTCATGCATTTATGAATTATATTGTGACATTATCATTCAAGCATGATTGCATATTTGCATTTATTCTTATTCGATGATGATGATTTGGATGATATGGATTTGTGTTGGAGTTACGGTGCGGGAAATCGGCACGGAACCCCAGTACGATGGAATTGTATATTGCATCTCATTCTTGTCTGTATGCACCGTGTTGTCTTGGTACCGGTGTTAGATGGAATGGGGCGTTGACACACCCGGATGTACCTCTCAACACGATAGGATTCATGTAGTATATATCGTGGTTAGGCTCGTTCCCTATGCTACGACCCTTACCAACGAGGGTTTAGGTGTTGGGTAGCGAGCACAGCACCTGTGGAGAGTTAGAGAGGCCAGGAGGGGTAGTAATGGTTATCGGGTCTGCCTTTGGGTGGTGATGACTACGGCACGCGGGCTCCATAGTAATAATTGAGGTTGCATTGTGGTGAGAATGGAAGGATCCACAATGTCTTCCGAGTTATTGCAAGAGCATATACCCAATGACTTAGCATTGTGTGTTAGGTGGTAAATGGCTCAGTTCCCCTATGCTACGACCCTTACCAACAGGGGTTTAGGTGTTGGGTAGCCGACTTTGCACTGTGGAGAGTTAGAGAGGCCAGGCCGGGGTAGTAATGGTTATCGGGGTGCCTCTGGGTGGTGATGACTACGACCGGCGCGGGCTCCATAGTAATAATTGAGGTTGCATTGTGGTGAGAATGGAAGGATCCACAATGTCTTCCCGAGTTATTGCAGTAGCATATACCCAATGACTTAGCATTGTGTGTTAGGTGGTAAATGGCTCAGTTCCCTATGCTACGACCCTTACCAACAGGGGTTTAGGTGTTGGGTAGCGAGCACCTGTTGCTGTGGAGAGTTAGAGAGGCCAGGCCAGGGGTAGTAATGGTTATCCGGTCGCCTGCGGGTGGTGATGACTACGACGGCGCGGGCTCCATAGTAATAATTGAGGTTGCATTGTGGTGAGAATGGAAGGATCCACAATGTCTTCCCGAGTTATTGCAGTAGCATATACCCATTGACTTAGCATTGTGTGTTAGGTGGTAAATGAATTAATAATAGCATGCACCATGGACTATTTGTGATTGTGTGATTGTGCATCCCCTTTTCTCTCTCACTAGCTCGGTGGAGCTAACCCCGTGTACACATTCTTTTTAGATTTTGATGCGGATGATTCTTGTGGAGCCAGGAGACCGTGGCGAGGATCATGGCGATGGTTGCCCATGATGATTGTGCCTACGGGCTGTATTGATACTTGGGACTTGTTCCCTTCTTTTTTTTTTTTTTTGGGGCCACGTGCCTTGTATAAATATTTATTATTATACTTGTTTTGGGGTAGTTATGCTATGGTCATTCGGGATATCCATCCAAACTATTTATGTATCACTTAGCCGTGTGAACATGAGGTAACTCAGAACGCTTCCGCTTATTTTATGATCGTTGGAAATGTAATATTCCTTTATCTTTCGCACTCGATATTATTGTATTGTAATATTGGTTTATTACCGTGAGTTGGCCCTCTTTTTTCTTTTTTTTCCCCCCCTCTTTAACCTATTTTTTTCTCTTTTTTTTTTTTTCTCTCCCCCCTTCCTTTACTAAAATAAAAATTTAATTGCCCAAAACCCCCGTCCTATTATTGTTTGTTTTTTTTTTTTTTCTATTCTTTTTTTTTTTTATGGTTTATTTTTTGTTTTTTTATTTTTTTTTTTTTTTTTTTTTTTTTTTTTTTCTTTTTTCTTTTTTTTTTATTCCCCCCCCCCCACCTTAATTTAAGAATCCAAGTTGAACATGAGATCTTATAAATCATCCTTTAGGGAAGTCAAAATAGATTTCTCACATGAAACAATGATTTCAATTTTAATTTTTTTTCTCTCTTGAAGGTGTTCTGGGTTTAGCAGTCACATATGGGCTTGGTTTCAGTTTGCATGGGGTTGTATGGGATCTTAATCAACTTGAGACAAAAATCATATCTGTTGAGAGAATACTACAATACACCTACATCCCTAGTGAACTTCCTCTATTGGGAGAAGAAAATAGGCCAGCTCATGAATGGCCATCACAGGGGAAAATTGATATTATTGATCTGCAGGTAGTTCTTAATTTAGATTCTTCAAGTTTTTATCTCCTTACTTATTTCCTTATTTTAGGGAATGGACACTTTGAAGCCTAATGTTGCAGGGTAGTTCAATTCTACTAAGCTACATGGTTTAATTATATGATATGTATGTAGGTCCAATATGCCCCACACCTTCCTCTTGTTTTGCGAGGTCTCACATGCACTTTCCCAGGAGGGATGAAGATTGGCATTGTTGGGCGAACAGGAAGTGGTAAATCAACTCTCGTACAAGCTCTCTTCCGTGTACTTGAACCTACAGCTGGTCAAATTTGGATAGATGGTATCAACATCTCTAAGATTAACCTCCATGACTTGCGATCAAGATTGAGCATCATTCCGCAAGACCCAACAATGTTTGAGGGGACTGTAAGAAGCAATCTTGACCCGCTTGAAGGGTACACTGATGAAGAGATCTGGGAGGTGAGAGTTTTTCATTTGATGAAACTTTTATAGAATGAAAAATATAGAATGGACATGTCTTCTGCTTACTGATGATTTTTACACAAAACAAACATGTCACAATTGAGGGGCATGTAACTCTATGAAATCCTTCTAAGATGTCATTTTTTATGAAATCCTTTATCGCGGTCATGTTATTTGTATTTTGTTTTCATTTATTTAAATTCTTTCCACTAAGATAATGAAATTATTTCATTGGATGCATTAGATCATCTTTGGGCCATGTTTGGTCTAAGATATTTTTTAATTGTGACTTGGGAAGTGCACTATTCTTACTGCCCTTTTTCTATTTTCACTTGGCACCCTTTGTTCATTTCATCTTTCACAACTCATCTTTAATGATCGATTCTATGTCATCTTGAATATTCAAGCAAGGTGGTAAGTTAACATGAACTTTTTGTTGTCTTAGGCTTTAGATAGAATCCAACTTGGTGATGAAGTTAGAAAGAAGAAAGGGATGCTTGATTCTGCAGGTTAGTTTCTTAATTCTCTTCTTTTTTTTCCAAAAAGGATTCAAAATTGTATTAAGAAGAGAAAAAGGATATACAGAAACTTCGAAGAGCCAAGAAACTAAAAACAAGACCTGCTGGACCTAACCCTCTCCTATGGCAAGATCTTCAAAAGGGGAGAGGAAGCAGCCAAAAAGAATTGCAAGATTACAAATTAACACCGTCAAAACCTAGGTCTCCCTTGGGCATCAAATCAAATATTTTATTCTACAGAAGCAGGCCATGAGTCAATAGGAGAAGAAGTATCGAATTTTGCAGCTGATTTAGCTAGGAAGTCTAATACAAGATTTGCTTCTCGAAGACAGTGTGTTATTTTCCATTCGATGTCCTCAAGATAGCCTTGAAGGGTCGACCATTGCTGCCATATGAACCATGGAACCAACTTCTTCTCATATTCAATGTATATCAAAGTTTGTTAACATCAATTTATCCATGTACAAGGCTACAATACCTCTGAAGTTCTTGTTATTTGATATGACTAACTTCTAGTGAATGCTCCAACATCTCAGCCCAACTCTTTTTCCAAAAAAAAAGAAAGTAGTAGATCAAAATATTAACGAAAATATGATCCTAAATATCTAACCAATTTTTATATGGTGGCTGTTATTAATTTATTTATTGGTGGTGGTTGTTGCAGTGACTGAGAATGGAGAGAATTGGAGCATGGGTCAAAGGCAATTAGTCTGTTTAGGACGGGCATTACTCAAGAGGAGTAAAGTATTAGTACTTGATGAAGCTACAGCATCAGTGGATACTGCAACTGACTATCTAATTCAGCAAACACTTAGGCAACACTTCTCAAGGTCTACTGTCATCACAATCGCACATAGGATAACGTCAATTCTTGATATCAATATGGTCCTCCTTCTTGATAATGGTTAGTAGTTAGTAATTAGTATACCACAACCAAATGGGTTCAATTGAGTTCAGTAATACAACCAAATGGGTTCAATTGAGTTCAGTAATACATCTTTTCATACTTTTTTAGGTTATTTCCTAATCAAGTTGACATGTTTTCTTATCTTAAGCAGGCCTTGTACTGGAATATGATTCCCCAGCCAAATTGCTAGAGATCAAATCCTCATCATTTTCACAGCTTGTTAAAGAGTATACTCAAAGATGTAGTTCCTAGTTTTTTAAAGGCTAAATAAGTGAGCTTTGTATGTCCAAATATAAGCAGGCTTCATTAAGTTGAGGTACATTGGTATTTTAACAAAATTTTGCTAGGAGAAGGCATTGGAATAGATATCAAGGTTGTCTGTAACTTTTTCTTCATGTTTGTCTATATACCTGAGGAGAAGTTTTAGTAGGACAGTGTTATCTTTAGACTGTTAAATTTTTGTATTTTTCTTTTTCATATTAATCCATTCCTTACTGATCCTTAGCAAAAAAATAAAAAAAACCATGTGGCACATTGGATAAAGCCGAAATTCTATAGACATGTAGAGACCAAGGCCTCTTATTCACATTTGAAGTTTTAGTTAAAATGAATTTGGCCAAGTGGAAGATAAATCTTTGAAAATACAATGAAAAATATAAATTTTTAGATAAATAAATGGGCAACTGAAAATACAATTGAATATGCCAATACATAAGGCTAAATACCATAGTTAGTAAGTTTAGGAAAGGTAATCAAACACGTACAGATACGTATGGCAATTAAATGGACTAGACAGAAATAATAGTTTTAAAAAAATCGGAGGAATAAATCACGTATGGCAATGATATGGTTGCTCTAGGAGCAAAAATACGCAATAACACAGCCTAATAACCAAAATAATAGCATCTAGACAATGATTTTATCAAAAGGAAGCCTAAACTGGAATAAACACGATATAATAGTTGAATAAAAAATATAAATACCGTAAGATGAAAATGCAAGAACACAAACATGCAAAACACAGCCTAATCAATCAAGACACTTCACCATCATCAATCATTCATGTATTCTATTCATATGTGTGAGGAAAATCGATTTTTGGTGGTGGATTGCCACATGTCCTCCACCTCATCCCTCCGTGGGGAAAAGAGAGAGTGGTGAAATTGGTGTTGGGAGTCGCCACCTAGACTAGTAGAGTCTAGGACCCGCAAAAGAAAAGTTAACTCCTGGAATGCCCATTGGGGACTGATCGGTCCATTAGTTTGAGTATAGATCATGTTACGGTCCAGAGAAGCTATTAGGAACCCCAGTCCACCTGGTCAAGCCAGTCTTTCTATTACGGGCTAACTAACAATATAAGTGTAGAGTAAAGTACAACGAAAAAAAGAGTAAGAATACAAAGGTGAGTGTAGGAGACATACCCGGAGGTTTGACTACAAAGGAAGGGTTAGTATACAGAAAGTAAAGTAAATTGATATAGGGGAGAACCAAAATATATTGCATATGGATAATATCACACATGAATAAATGAGGTGGTGGTGATAAAATGATGGAAGTGTCATGATGATGGATACATGGAAAATAAGGAAAAGAAATCCCAGCATAATGCATGAAAGAGATCAAAATGTGATGATATGTAGATTTATGGACCTATTATACGTGAAGGGTTATGGGAGGCTTGGGAATCATGAATAATGATGAGTGTGCAAGAAACATGAAGAAAATCTAAATAAGCATGTAAACATCAAATCATGTATAACATATTTGAGATCAGACATGACAAAAGGAAGGAAACGAGCATGCATGAAAGAACTCCACCCTAAGGAGAAAATATGCATTAGAGATGAACATGACAAACACTACAAAAAGAGGGTGGTGTGTGTGTGATCACCATGTAAAGAGATGAGATCACACACCTTCTCTTGAGATGCAAAACGCAAGTAAGAAAAGAAATGAGTTGAAATAAAAATACTGAAAGAAAAATGGGGAGCTTTACCTAGTGGGATGAAACTTGGAGACAAGGGATTGGAGGCCTCCCTCTTGTGACTCAGGGGAGAAGTGTTTGAGGATCGAATTGCCGCTTGTAGGGGTTGAGTTGACTCTCCCTTAGACGACACTTCATCATAGCACTCAAAACTCACTAAAAGTGGTGACTATAAGCATCTTGACAAAGAATCTAAGAACCAAGGACCAAGGACCCATCTCAATGTGAGAGAGGGGATATTTATAGTTTATGGAGTGTGTGCACTCCCAAATTCGTCCATGGACTGAAATTTTGATATGAATCGTTGGTGGGGTATCTTATGAGGTGTTTTTGCATCGATGGTTGGAGTTTTTACAACAAATATGACCAATGAGGTGTGAGCAAGTGTTTTGTTGCCAAAGTTAAAGTTTGGGGCCTCTAAGGAAGCCAAAATTCATTTCCAAGTTGCCAAAATCGGGCTTGATCATGGAAGGAATCAAAATCTGGGCTAAACATGGCAGGTTTTGGTATCTTGGATTACACAGGAACTGACATCGAAGAGGGATAAAGTTGACATCGAGCTACTATCAATGAACATGGCTCGATGTCTACTCAGGGACTGTTTACTATAGGTTGGCCAATTTTTTTAATGTCGATGGAATGGTATCTCAATGTCGATTCAGGACTTTTTAATTTCTACCCCAGGTTTGAGTATCGACAGTGCATTTTGGGCTACATGGGCTGGTTCTAAAACAAACTGAATTGGGTCTAGCCCTTCCAGGGCGATTTGGAATGTCCAAATGCTCATGTTTTGGCTCCGGTGAATTTTGTGCAGGGTTCTCACTTTCAAGGGTATTTTGGATTGATTTATGGATGAATTCGAGGAAGTAGACAATTGCCTTACATCTACGCCAGGCTTTACGCTTTGAAGGGTTCTCATCATCGTCACGCGAAGCCTCCAGGGGGGTGACAAAATGAGGTATCTACAATATGTAAAAATGGATATGCAAGAAGATAACTATGGGAGTTTAGCATGGCAACAAGGATTTCAGCTATTTGGCTTCAATCGTCGCTACAAGCAAAAGCAACCAAACAAAATCTGAGAATAGTTGTTCAATAGTGAAAAACAGGAAATGCCTACCTATTTGAAATCTTATGAGGTTCTTGTTGGATTAATTGCATTTGATGTATGTGTCCATCAAACCCAATTTAATGTGATTAAATTAATTAACATATTTTTATAGTCATATGCTTGTTGTGATTATTTTAATAATATATAAATGCCCATTTTTACCATTATTAGTTCACAACTACAAATAGATTTGAACATTTGTTCTAAGGTTGCTACATTGTATATTTTCCTTAGGGTTAACTTCACGGACACCCCCTGTAAGTATATCATATATCACGGACATCCCAAACAACACCAAAATATCAACCTTTCCGCTGACGTTAAGCACAGTTAACAAATAGCACCCAAAGTTGAAATATCCATTTTACCCCCTTAGTTTTACCCCTTCCTGTCTTCTCGTCCATCCCTTCCCTGCAACCCCATCCCCTGGCACGACACATTACCCGTCTTCAGCCTTCCTTCGAGCACATGCAAACCCACCTCTCGCCAACAGCTAAACCTCCGATGCGATGCCCCAACACCAAAACTTCCACCACGAGGCTCTTGAACCCCTTGAAAATCCATTTCTACCGCCGTGAATCCCCTAAACCAAGAGCCCACCAAAATCCTGTGAACATCACCGCTGGAGAAACAAAAGGGCCACGGACGGCGCATGGGAAGCAGGTTATCATCAGACATTAGCGTCTTATGCAAATGCTGAGAAGGAGAAGTGGAATGGTCCACTGAAATTTTTTTCGATTCTAGTAAAATTGCCCTATTTGCACATGCTACCTCAAGCTATGCACCTATCAGACTTCTATCCAAGATGAAAATTGAGTGAAATTGTAGGTCACGAGTTCCTCCTAGGAGCGGTGCTGTTGCAGCAGAGGTGGGTGTGATGCGACGGAGGGAATGGGGTGGGTGGCGAAGGACAGAGGTGGCTGGGCGGGGCTGTGAAAAATACGAGAGAGAGAGAGCTCTTTTCCCTCTTGCAGGGGAGATTCAGCTAGGATTTCTGGGTTGCAGTCATGGCGTAGTACGATCTCACTCGGCGAGTAGCTCCTCAACTGGATCGACATTTGGTCTTCCCCTACTAGAATTCTTACAAGAGCGTCAGCTTTACCCCAATGGAACCCACTCATCTTAATGTTTATGAGCGGACTTGCAAATTGGCACATCGGGTTCTTGAAGCTGCACCAATCCCGGCTGCACGATAGTTAGTTTTGGGTGCTAATCACTTGGTAACTACTGTAGCCACTCTCTGTGAATTTAGAACTAGATCAAATTCAAATTTGACAGATTTTAATTATTTAAACAAGTATGATCCGAGAGAGCACACTGATGGATTTTTTTGGAATCTCGTCAGGGGGAAAAAAGGGGAAAGCAATAATCATAAGTTTTGTAAGTTGATTATGTACGGACATGTTCTTGAAGAAATTGATTTTGTTTCAAGAAAAAAAAAACAGACACAGAGAGAGAGGTGTTGCAGTGGAGAAGATGGGTTTCAGGGTGGGTGCACCGAACAACACTACAACTACAGTCGACAGGTTGAAGGTGGGGAAACACACCGGTCTTGCTGTTGTTGCTTCTTCCGCCTTCAGGACATGGAAATCAAAGCAAAAATGGCGCCTGTCAATGAATCCCCTTCCCTGTTCTTGCTTCTTCCCCTTCAGAACAACCAAGACGATGAAGAGAAGTTTTGTAATTTGGAGTCTTACCCTAAAGGGTATTATGGTACGTTTACCGTGTGGTAAGGGTAATTTCACCATTATAAAAGAATTAACAGCGACTTAATTACACAAACCTAACGAAGTGGACTAAGTTGAAATAAAGTGATAACGTAGAATTTTATCCTCTCAATTACACTGCTCGTACTTGATGTCAAATACATCTAATAGAGGGAGGTGAACCCCAACCCGGGCAGTGTGTTCGGGCAGGGGTAAGTGTTGTCTGTGATTTTTGGCATTGTTTGGGATGTACATGAAATATGATATACTTACAGTGTGAAAATATTAATGTGGGCATATAATTGTGTTGAACATTGATCTATTTTAATTTCCGATTTGGTTTAGTGCCATTGTATTCACAAGGAGAATTTTGGTAATTATTTTTTCTAGTACTTGAGAGACACTTATTATTGCGTTTATATTTCATGTAATCGTGGTGATCCAATGGTTGATGTCTAGCAATAGGACTTATTACACATTAGATGCTTGTTGTATGGTATATATGTGTAAATGAGAGTGTTCCGCAATATGGTTTCACACCCGGATAGGGTAAACATCCAGATTTGTGAGTGATTGGATAATGATCATTTGGAATCCAAGGCCTCTATAATGTTAGTTTAATATTATAATTTGAAAGGAGTTTCAAATAATTTTGGTTGGTCATTGATCCAAATACTAACAATTAGTTATACAGTGTACGTGCAATTTTGATGAGATTTTTTATTTCATACTTATGAGGGTGCATTGTGGATGTAGGAAGTGTGGGAAGAAAGTGTAGTGAAAGTTTCTACTATATGGGATTTTCAGGTTACACCTTCTGTGGAGAAGTCCTTTTGGAAAATTAAAAAAAACTTTAAGTGTAGAGATTTCCTTCTATGCAATTAAGGACGACTTAAAGGACTACCCTTTAGCATCACACCATATGATATGATTTTTACTGCTGATTTGTAATTTCCTAGTTAAGATTTTTCTATTTAAAGGGAAACTTGGTTCAACTTTAGTTGTTGCACACAATTATTCTTGATAGAGAAAAAGAGAGTTGTCTTTTTCCTCAATCTAGGGTTTTTGCCATTGGAGTTGGAGAAAATCTTCGAAGATCATGTTCTTGTGTTGCATTCCTTTGGAGAGACATTCCATTAGTACGTTCTAGGTAACCTATTCTTCCCAGTGGTTGGATTCATTATCACATGTGTTCATTGAGATCCTTCTCAATAATTTTGTTATATATTTGGTACCATAATCTGCTGCCACTAACAGTTGTAATGTCAGATTATGCTCACAATTATCTGAACCTCATAAGCTTCGACACTCCATTTATAAGTTGCTTCTATCGAAATAGAGAAATTTTGGAAAAACACTTTGTCCCATAGACCGACAGCCACATAAGTAAATGACAATTAGCAGCTCCATAATCCATGCTCAACACTCACAAGAGAGTGGCACCACTGTAGTCATAGACCTAACAAACCAAATCAAATTTCACCCGTGTTTCTCTATGAAGAAATGAACACCTAAAATCAACAGCCCCAATCATAATTGTTTTCCCCATTATAAGACCATTAATAGCTTCCAATGGTTAGTTCTTTTCATATTTTTTTAGTAAAGGAGAACATTTCTTATGCAGGCAAATTGGAGCTTATTAGGTCAATGTTGTAGGCTTCCTATCTATATTGGACTGGGGTTGTAGACACCTCATTTTATCTTTCTCCCGGAGATTTCTTGTGATGATGATGAGCATCCTTCAAGGCGTAGAGCCAATCTATCTATAGATGTAGTGTCAGTATGCACTGTCCAAATCCGTTTACCGACCATCAAGACCCCATCGCAACCCAAATTAGAGCCTCCAAGCCCTCTAAGTTCCCCTGAAAAGGTTAGCCCTAACCAAGACCCGTTGGAACCAGCCGCGCCTAGCACAAAACCTAGCCCAAATAGCCCAAACCCTTCTTGTTGACACTGAAGTCCAAGTCAACACTTGAAGATCCCAAGTCAACATCGACCCAGCCTTCTATTGACATCGAGCCATCTCCATCCAAAGTTGAGCAGAACATTCCTACTGTCTAACCTACTTCGACATTCAGAAAATTCACACCGACATCTCCATCCAAAGTTGAGCAGAACATTCCTACTGTCTAACCTACTTCGACATTCAGAAAATTCACACCGACATCCGAGCCATATCCCTCGATGTCGAGTACTGTTCATCGACAACCACTCGATGTCGACCTAACCCCTCCTCAATGTCGACTCAGCCCCAGTTCAATGTCAACCCTATGCAAATCTAAGAAGCCCGAACTTGCAATGTTTAGCTTCGATCTCGATTCCTTTCTCGTCCAAGCTTAGTTTTCGCGATTAGGATCAAAATTTTGGCTCTCTTAGGCCCCAAGAAACCTCCTTTTTGACAATAATGCACATGCACACACCCCATTGGCCATTACCTTAACCAAACACCCACCGTCGATGCAAAGACAGGCCTTACAGACAATCTAGATCAAACCCCAGGTTCCTACACGAATTTGGGACCCCTCTACATCTATAAATACAACCTCTCTCATGTTGAGGAAGGTCCCTACTCAGTTGGTTTTGGATCCTCAGTCCATGCTTGGTCCCCTACTACTCAATTGACCACCCCCTTCAATAGCCTTTGGTCCTCCACTTGGCCGTAGCCTATTGTCCTCAAAGCCTCTTGTGTATTCAAACTTTAGACTCCAAGATCACAGCTTAGAGTTATCAACTTGGTGATTTCGATGCTTGACAATGAAGTGTTGCTTACAAGGAGACAAGAGAAGCCACCACAAGAGGCGATATTTGCTCTACATACAAACCCCCTGAGTTACAAAAGGGAAATCTCCACATTTCTGGTCTTCAATCTGTTGGAAAATACATTCTTCCATAAACTGATTTTGATGATAACAAATATTAAGATTAATACCAATATTCCAATCTTTAAGCAAGCTTCATAGTCAGACGTTGGAAGCATCAAGCATCCAGGAAAGACTTGATCAACCGAGCTCACAACAGAAGAGTTAAGGAAAAGAAGAAGTTTGAAGATCGAAGAACAACTTTTTAAAGGAAGCGAAGAATTAACAAGATAAAGACTCTCTGATTCAAGTGCATTAGAACAGATTTCTTTACATGTGCATATCACATTGCACACACATTGCACTCACATATAAGAGAACCTAGGAGGAACTCATTCCCATACCCTAAACTCAAGAAACATGGTCATTAAAGTGTTGAACAAAAACCTATGAAATCCCAAGGAAGCTGGACCAAAAATCCCCTTGACAGACAGTCAAAAACAGGACAACTGTCTATCGGTCGACCTACAGACTCCATCGGTCGACCTACAGAACATAAAAAACACACACCTGTTTTCAGTAGCCTGTCGGTTGCAACCGACAGAATTATAGGTCGATCGACACTTGTAGGTCGATCCATAGGTCGACCGACAATCAACCGACAGTCCCAAACTTGACCTTAACGGCTAGTTTTTCAACGGCTAGTTTTTTATGATCGACCGACAACCTTTATAGGTCGACCGACAGTCTAAAAATATGACTGTTTTATATCCGTTGGAGAACAAACAAACTCCAACTTTTGGCTTTATAAAACACATCCAAACAAGAAACAAAATACATCTTTCAATAGAAAAAGTGCATAGTACATTTGTGAAAGTACAAAAGTGAAAATTTATCATTGAGTTAAATTATTCAATTCAAGCTCCACTCTCTCCAACTCATGCCATCAAGGAGAATCATCTAGGAGACTCAAGGTGCATCACTCTCATTCATATCATTGAGCACCATCACTCAAAGGGTAAAAGTGTCACTACTCTTTGATAGGTATTTATACCAAACTTCTATTGTATTTACTTGTTTATACTTTTGATTTGATAAAGCATTGTTGTATTAATCTAGACCGTACTTAGATTAGTACAAGGACCCTCTCATCCTTAAGAGATTGAAATGATACTCTTGTCCTGGAACTAAGATTGTAAGGATCCTCTTATCATGTTAAAAAGAGTTGTAAATGTGTCATTTCTCCACCTATTGTATTGAAAAGAAAATACTAGTGGAATTCTCTCAAGGTTGAGAAGAGTGGATGTAGGCTAAGTTAGCCGAACCACTATAAATCTTGTGCCTCATTTACTTTTACTTTTTATATTTAATATAAGTGTGCAACCAATCGAAAAAGAGGCAAAATCCACTAGTGGTAACCTATTCACCCCTCTCTAGGTTACCCAACAATTGATATCAGAGCGGGAGCTCAAAACTAAGACCATATTTGTCTTTATATTGTGCTAAAAATGATCCATGGCATCATTATCATCTACACACCAAATTGAGGGGCTCAACACTTATAGGCCACCATATTTTGATGGTGAAGGATTTGCCTACTGGAAGTGTAGGTTCAAAAATTATGTGTGTGCTCATGATATTGATGTATGGACTGTGATTGAAGGTCCCTTCTAAATCACAAAAGAAGTTGGAGGAAAAATTATACCTAAGGAGAAATCCGAATGGACACCATCGGATAAAACACACATACAACAAAACTACAAAGCTATTGCATTCTTATAATGTGCTCTTAGTGAAAAGGAATTCAATAGAACTAGTATTTGTAACACGGCTAAGGAGATGTTTGATACTCTTGTGGTTACCTATGAAGGAACATCACAAGTTAAACAACTCAAAATTGACAAGCTTATTCATGAGTATGAATTGTTTAAAATGCTTGATGATGAAAGTGTTTCTAACATGTTTACTAGGTTTACTAACATTGTTAACAAGTTGAAAAGCTTAGGAAAGGAATACACCAAAGCGGAGAATGTAAGGAAGATCTTGAAATCACTACCCTCCAAGTGGAGACTAATGGTGACCGCCATCAAACAAGCAAAAGATCTAGAGGTCCTACACATGGATGAATTGATGGGTACTCTACAAACCCATGAAGTTGAACTTCTTGAAGATGATAAAGTCATAGAAGTAAAAGAACCAAGGAGAAAGTCCATCGCACTCAAGACCTCTTGTGAATCCGAAGAAGAAAAAAACGATGAAGAGGATCTACAGAAAGAAATCTCTCTAATCACAAGGAAGTTCCAAAAATTCTTAAGAAAGAGAGGAGGAAGATTCTACAACGGACAACTATCAAAAGAAAACAAAGGTAAAACATACTCAAAGGAAAAACCTTTCAATACTAACAAGGACATTGTGTGTTATGAATGTAGAAAGCCTGGACACTTCAAAATCGAGTGCCCCCAAGCTAAAAGAAAAGGAAAATAGAAAGAAAAAGGCTTGCACCGCCGAGATATCATGGGATTCATGTGATAGTGAAGAAGAAAATAATGAATCCGATGAAGAGACCGTCAACTTGGCACTAATGGCTCACAATAATGATGATGATGAGGTAAACTCTCCCTATTATAGCTCCTTGTCGGTTTACAATGATGATTTAGAATATGAAGAACTTCAAGAGGCCTTTGAAGAACTTTATAATGTAAGTCTCCAAGAGGAAGCTTCTAAAAAGGCCTTAGAAAAAGAAGTAGTCAATCTTCTACACAAAATTGATGAGTTAACTTCACATGCACACAACCTAGAAGAAGAAAATAAGAATCTAACCTCCACATTGCATACCTTTACTAAGGGTGAAAAGACCTTAGATATATTATTAGGAACCCCACAAAAGGGACCTCAAAATAAAGAAGGTCTAGGCTATGATGGTAAAAGATCACATCAAGACAAAGGAAAGGGAAAGATGAGAACTCCAAAATGGAGAAAATCAAACCAAGGCCAAACCTCACATCCCATTGTATGTGAAAAATATCATTTACCCAGGCATGAAACTTGCATCGGTGCCTATATTGATGGTAAGGTGATATATAAAGAACCGGATACAAAAAGGAAGCATCATGCATTCTACTATACTTCTCAAAAGAGGACCAACAAACCTCAAAGAGAATTTCTGCCCCAAAGGCCACAAAGGCAATATCCCAAGCCTAAGCCATTTCAACCATATAGGCAAAATGCTTCATATATGTCATATGCACCCCAAAGACCTCAAAATCACTATAGACCAAACACATACACTAGGCCCCATGATCACCAAAGGGCCTATATCAACAATAAGTCTTACACATCACAAAATTACTATGTTCCATATAGACACTATGAATTTTAAGGGCCAAGAAGAACCCAAAGATCATATGGATATCAAAAATCTACATCTCTCACACCTATAACACAAAATCAAAATTCTAGAAGAGCTTGGATACCTAAGGGTATGATCGATCCTAACCTCAATGGACCCATGAGATTATGGGGACCAACATATAATTGATTGCTTTTGTAGGTATGCTTGAAGAGCAAGGAAGCAATTGAATGGTATATTGATAGTGGATGCTCCAAGCATATGACGGCTAACCCCAATCTATTCACCAAGCTAAACAAGTACAATGGAGGAATGGTGACATTTGGGGACAATAGCAAAGAAAAAATCATTGGCATCGATGAAATCACCATTAGAGGTACAATCATATCCAATGTATGACTAGTTGACAATTTAAAGTATAATTTGCTTAGTGTGAGTCAATTATGTAATATAGGATATAGTGTCATTTTCAAAACTTCTCGTTGCTTAGTGAAAAATTCAAATGATAAGACTATCTTGAAAGGAATTAGAAAAAATAATATCTATATCTGCTTATTGGATGAAGCTAATTCTAGTAATACATGTCTTATGTCAAATGATGTTGATCCCTACCTATGGCATAGAAAATTAAGACATGTTAATGTAAAAGTGATTAAGACCATTGCATCTAAGAATTTAGTTAGAAACTTACCCAAACTCAAATTTGAAAAAGACCATATATGTGATGCTTGTCAAAGAGAAAAATAAACCAAGGTATCTTATAAATCTAAAAATGAAGTGTCTACCACTAGACCCTTAGAACTACTACACTTGGACTTGTTTGGACCTATTACTACACCTAGCCTAGGCGGTTCAAGATACACCTTTGTAATAGTTGATGATTTCTCTCGCTTCACATGGACTCTATTTTTAAAACATAAAGATGAAGCCTTTGATAAATTTGTATCTCTATATAAGAGAATACAAAACCAAAAGGGATATCTCATAACAACCGTTAGAAGTGATCATAGGGGAGAATTTGACAATCTCAACCAATTTGGGAGTTATTGCAATGAACAAGGCATAACCCATAACTTCTCCGCTCTTAGAACACCTCAATTCAATGGGGGTGGTTGAAAGAAAGAATAGATCACTCCAAGAGACCGCTAGAACAATGATAAATGAATACTCTCTTCCAAAATATTTTTGGGCCGAAGAGGTCAATACGGCTTGCTATGTGTTAAATCGTGTGTTAATTAGACCTATATTACTCAAAACACCCTATGAACTCTATCATAATAAACTACCTAAAGTTGATTACTTTAAAGTGTTTAGGTGTATATGCTATATATTGAATACTAAGGATAACTTAGGAAAATTTGATGCTAAAGTCGATGATGGCATTTTCCTTGGATACTCTTCAAATAGTCGAGCCTATAGAGTCTTCAATAAGAAAAGCTTGATTATTGAAGAATCAATGAATATAAAATTTGATGAATCTCTTCCTAAAGATAGACACAAGCCATTGGTTGATGATGATGATACATTTGTTGAGATTAGGGAGAGCATAGAAAATTTCTCTCTGATGATGATACATTTGTTGAGATTAGGGAGAGCATAGAAAATTTCTCTCTAAGAGAACCCGAAGACCAACCAAAGGATCTATCCAAAGAGGTTAGACCTTGGAAAGACTATCCTTTGGATCATGTCATTGGAGACTTAGACAAAGGAATCCAAACTAGATCTAAAACTCAAGACATTTGCAACAAATGTTGCCTTCATATCCAAAATTGAACCTAAAAACATAAAAAAAGCATTGGAAGATAGTGATTGGATAGTTGCTATGCAAGAAGAGCTTCATCAATTTGAAAGAAATAATGTTTGGTAGCTTGTCCCAAAACCCAAAAATCATTCTATTATCGGAGCCAAATGGGTGTTTAGAAACAAACTTGATGCAGATAGATCAATCATTAGAAACAAAGCTAGATTAGTTACCAAAGGATATAATTAACAAGAAGAGATAAATTTTGATGAAACCTATGCACCGGTAGCAAGACTGGAATCTATTAGAATGTTACTTGCTTTTGCATGTCATAAAAATTTTAAGCTGTACCAAATGGATGTCAAAAGTGCTTTTTTAAATGGCTTTATCATGGAGGAAGTATATATTTCACAACCTCCCGAATTTGAAGATACAAAATATCCGGATCATGTCTTCAAACTTAACAAAGCTCTCTATGGACTCAAACAAGCTCCTAGAGCTTGGTATGAGAGATTGAGTGAATTCCTAATTCAAAGTGGATTTCAAATGGGTAAGGTTGATACAACTTTATTTGTGAAACATAAAGGAAAAGACTCTATTATTGTGCAAATATATGTTGATGATATTATATTTGGATCTACCAATGAAAATCTTTGTGTTGAATTTAGCAAATGCATGAGTGATGAATTTGAAATGAGTTTGATGGGTGAACTAAATTTTTTCTTAGGACTTTAAATTAAGTAAACCAAAAATGGAATATTTATATGTCAAACTAAATACAATAAAGAACTTCTCAAGAAATTTGATTTTGATGGACAAAAGTCATCTAGCACCCCCATGAGTACCTCTCTAAAGCTATCTAAAGATGAGGAAGGTACTCCCATAAACCCTACACGCTATAGAGGCATGATTGGCAGCCTTCTATATCTCACCGCTAATAGGCCAGACATCATGTTTAGCGTGTGTGCTTGTGCTAGATTCCAAGCCAACCCAATGCAATCACACTTTAGTGCCGTTAAAAGGATCTTTAAATATCTTAAAGGTACTACAAATGTAGGATTATGGTACCCAATGAACCAAAATTTTGATTTAATAAGCTTTTCGGATGCCGACTTTGCAGGGTGCCATCTTGATCGCAAGAGTATAAGTGGCACATGCCACTTCTTAGGATCTTGCTTGGTTTCATGGTTTAGCAAGAAACAAAACGCTGTTGCTCTTTCCACTACTGAAGCCGAGTACATTGCGGCTGGTAGGTGTTGTGCCCAAGTCCTTTGGATGAGACAAACTCTCATGGACTATGGGATACATTTTGATTCATCTCCAATTAATTGCGACAATACAAGTGCAATCAATTTAAGCAAAAATATCATTCTCCATTCAAGAGCCAAACACATTGATATTAGGCATCACTTTCTTAGAGACACAGTTCAAAAAGGGGAAATTGTTCTAAAATACATTGAAACTGAAAAACAACTCGCAGACATCCTCACCAAGCCATTAAGTGAAGAGAGATTCTGCTATTTGAGGAGAGAACTCGGGATCTGCAACCCTTTTGAGTAAAGTGAAATCCTCAAAAAGCCCAAAAATCAGGCTGCTAGAGAATTCTGGGCTAAAATCCCTATTTTTGACCTATCGGTCGACCGACACGGGAAAAATTCATTTTTAAACAAGAATCGAGAGGATTCTTTTCATTTCCCTCTTCTTTTGTTCGAGACCTCTCCTCTCCAAAACCCTTTTTCTCTGAACTCCAAGGCAAAACCCTGCAAAATTCCTTGAGATTTCACCAAATCCAAGCCCCAAATCACTCTTCCTACACAATCTACCCACTTCTAACCCAAAAATCTCTATTTCTCTCAAATCTCTAAAGCCCTAGGTTTCAAATGGCTCCAAAGCAAAGCAAGAGCAAGCAACCAAAGAAGAAAGCCAAAGTTGGAGAGAGCTCTGCAGCATATGACAAGTCACTCTTCATCTCAGAAGAAGCCTCCATTCTCTGGGGAAGATTTGAGAAGAGAAAGGTTGACAAAGAAAGAACTGTAAGAGTTTCTCAATTCCTTGACTATGACATTGAAGAATATTTTAAATATTTGGGTTGGGAAAATACCTTAGTTTATGTTGATCCTTGCTATCCTGACATTGTCAGACACTTTTACTGTAATCTTAGAACCCAAATAGTGAATGATAGGCTTGCCAGCGCATCCCTAGTAAAGGGTGTTCCCATCATGTTCACTTATGAAGATCTAGAAGAGATCCTGGGAATTCCCACCTTAGGAGATATGAGATATCTTCCTCCCAAAGGGGATGCCAAGACCTTTATGAATGTAGATGAAATTTATAGTACCATCATGAAAGACTATGTTGGGTTTGAACCAACTGTTAAAGCTATCCAACTTCATGAACTACCTAGGATGATCAGTTTCATTGTAAGCTACAACATCTTGCCCAAAGGAGGCCATAGAGATCAAGTCAATCCCTTTCAAGCCTACATTACTTGGTGTCTTGTCACTGCCAATCCTATCAATCTTCCATACTTGATTATGAAGACCATGGAACACTGTACAGTACCTCATTACAGGGGAAACCTTCCATATGGCAGACTCATAACTGCCATCCTTAAGTTCCATGAGGTGGATCTCTCTGGGGAATTCATTGACCCCAAGATGCTTGACATTGACTCAGCCACCATCAAGAAGATGAAGCTGGGTTTTGTTGCAGCTCCTCTTTCACACCAAGCCCGAAGGAAGCGAGCTACCCAACATGTCACAGGTGAAGAAGCAGAGTCACAAGAAGAGGACGATAGTGAGGATGAAGACTATGTTGGTGAACCCTCAGGAGACTATGTCACCAGAGGAGAATTTTCAAGTTTTCACCAACAACTTGACACCCGCCTGAAGGGCTTTGATGATCACTTCACCTCTCTCCACAAAGATCAAGAAGAGATTCTTCACATCCAAAAGTTGAACCAAGTGATCTTGCAGCATCTCAATCTGCATTTCTTTCCTCCTCCTCCACAGTAGAGATAGTTGACCTCACTGACTTTATATTAGAACTCTTGATATGTACTTTTGTGACATACTTTTAAAACATGGAACTTCTATTTTGAAGCATGTGATGCTTTTAAAATTAACACTTTATTGGGCTTCATATTATTTGCTCTCTGTTCTTCTAACCATTCAGGAAATCATTTTCTTAGGGGGAGCCACCTTAAGATTGTTTTTGCTTGTTCTTGGTTACTAGCACTGGCTCAGGGGGAGCTACTCATGCTCTACACCTCCTTTTTGTGTTGACAAAAGGGGGAGAAGTTATTATGATTCAAATATTCATATTATGTGATAATGCATATATGATATGCATATTTATCTTTATCTTGAATTATGATTCAAATAATCATATGATATATGATAATGCATATTCATCTTGAGTTACATGCCTACATGAGTAATGCATATATTTATCTTGAATTGCATGCATACATGAGTAATGCATATTTTGAATCACATGTTTGTCATCATCCAAAAGGGGGAGATTATTGGAAAACACATTCCTCTATAAACTGATTTTGATGATAACAAACATTAAGATTAATACTAACATTCCAATCTTTAAGCAAGCGTCATAGTTAGACGTTAGAAGCATCAAGCATCCAGGAAAGACTTGATCAACCGAGCTCACAACAGAAGAGTTAAGGAAAAGAAGAAGTTTGAAGATTGAAGAACATCTTTTTAAAGGAAGCCAAGAATTAACAAGACAAAGACTCTCCAAGAAGATCAAGTGCATTAGAACACATTTCTTTACATGTGCATATCACATTGCACACACATTGCACTCACATGTACGAGACCCTAGGAGGAACTCATTCCCATACCCTAGACTCAAGAAACATGGCCATTAAAATGTTGAACAAAAACCTATAAAATCCCAAGGAAGCTGGACCAAAAATCCCCTTGACAGACAGTCAAAAACAGGACAACTGTCTGTCGGTCGACCTACAGACTCTGTCGGTCAACCTACAAACTCTGTCGGTCGACCTACAGAACATAAAAAACACACACCTATTTTTAGTAGCCTGTCGGTTGCAACCGACAGAATTATAGGTCGACCGACACTTGTAGGTCGATCCATAGGTCGACCGACACTTGTAGGTCGATCCATAGGTCGACCGACAATCGACTGACAGTCCCAAACTTGGCCTTAACGGCTAGTTTTTCAATGGCTAGTTTTTGATGGTCGACCGATAACCTTTATAGGTCGACCGACAGTCTAAAAATATGACTATTTTATATCCGTTGGAGAACAAACAAACTCCAACTTTTGGCTTTATAAAACACATCCAAACAAGAAACAAAATACATCTTTCAATAGAAAAAGTGCATAGTACATTTGTGAAAGTACAAAAGTAAAAATTTGTCATTGAGCTAAATTATTCAATTCAAGCTCCTCAAAGAGATCTTACCAAGCTTTTAACTCTCCACTCTCTCCAACTCATGTCATCAAGGAGAATCATCTAGGAGACTCAAGGTGCATCACTCTCATTCATATCATTGAGTACCATCACTCAAAGGGTAAAAGTGTCACTACTCTTTGATAGGTATTTATACCAAACTTCTATTGTATTTACTTGTTTATGCTTTTGATTTGATAAAACATTGTTGTATTAATCTAGACCGTACTTAGATTAGTACAAGGACCCTCTCATCCTTAAAAGATTGAAATGATACTCTTGTCCTGGAACTAAGATTGTAAGGATCCTCTTATCCTGTTAAAAAGAGTTATAAATGTGTCATTTCCCACCTATTGTATTGAAAGGGAAATACTAGTGGAATTCTCTCAAGGTTGAGAGGAGTGGATGTAGGCTAAGTTAGCCGAACCACTATAAATCTTGTGCCTCATTTACTTTTGCTTTTTATATTTAATATAAGTGTGCAATCAATCGAAAAAGAGGCAAAATCCACTAGTAGTAACCTATTCACCCCCCCTCTAGATTACCCAACACAATCTATCTCCAACTAGGTAAGTTCGCTTCCTTTCATTTTATTCGAGTTTTATCGCTTTTTGTTATTTTGCATCTCCTATAGGAATGTGATCTCATCTCCCTAGATGGTGATTACACATCCTCTTCTCCTCCTTTCTTTTCATATCTCTCTTGTATGCATGCATGCATCGATCTATAATCCCCATCCCCTATAGTCTAAGACTCCCCTTACTTTGGCTCATGTCACAAATTTGCATGCTTTCATATGCCTAGCATTCTCCATGTGTTTTTAGGATTTGTCTTTCTGTGGCTATCATCGTTTTTAATGTAGTAGGCTTTTAATCTTCTATATAACATGTATGTGATTTAGGCCTTAGTTTCCTTGGTGCTTTTTCCACATTTCATCCCATCATGTATGTTTCATGTTTCTCCATGTTTGCTTCCATCTTACCATTTTCATTACTGATATTTCTCACATAATATGGTCTTTATTTTACTTTCATGTATAGCCTTTGTTTTACAGCCGAACATCCAAGTATGTTTCTTCACTTTCCTTAGTATTTTACTCCTTTATTTCATTAATTTTGTATTTTACATTATATCCCAAAAGCATGTTATAACCCTACCCTATCAAGTAATAGAAAGACCGGAAAGTCTGAGCGAACTGGGGTGTCTAATACCTTCCTTGGATTGTAACTTGACCCGTAACCAAACTAATAGACCATTTGTTATACTCGTGCCCAATCTGTACTTAAGGTACTTGTGTGTGTGTGTGTTGTAGTGTAGCTTGGGCAACCCTTCAGAGTCCCGGAGGTAGACTTTGACTCAATAAGCTTGAGACTTAGACTTTGTAACTTAATCTAGCATGATTGGTTCTTGACCATTATCTTATCTTTTATGTGCATTAATTATACTCTTGCATGCCCTCTTTTCATGTACAAACAACTTCTATTAAAACCCCTCTCAACCCCTACCTAAATATCCTTGAAATAGGTGAGATCATTGGAGTCAATTCAATTCTAGTTTGCTGTCATTGCATAACAGCCAGCTTCGAACCCAATTTCGATGGCCTTTCATTTTGATTTTATCAAAGGTTTCTTCATGAAAACTTTAGCCCTTTAATTCTAGTTTACAATGCATTTTGAATTGCATCATTTTTTTTATCTATTGACCGAGTTATGGCTGAAACAGTGGGCTAAGGTCAGACCCTAATAACTCCTGCGGATGATACACCCTTGAAGCTGGCGGATGATGCATTATAAGACTGCTGCATCATTTGCCCAGTGTAAAACTTGCTCTGTGAATGTTATTTCAAATTGGTTCCATCTTGCCTCAGCCTAGGGCTTATCCCTTGGTTATTTTAGACCATTTGTGACCCATGTGGCCTAATTAAACCCTAAGACCATAAACCTAAAACCTGTTTGGCCAATAACATGTCTTAAACCCATTTTAGACCTAAATACCAACCCCAACCAAACTAGGCCTAGGATTCTTAGCTAAACAAGGAAATTACCGAGCCTTTCCTTCTTTTCCCTCACTTTCTAATGATAAAGAAGAGGGAGAAACATGGAGAGCTAAGCTTGAGGGGGAAAGAAGGAAGAAGGAGGAAGTGTAGGAGAAGCCCCAACTTCTAATGGAGCCATCCTTGAGTTTCAATCTTCACTTTAGCCAACCTAGAATCTACCCTTGGACCTTAGAGCTCGTGGGAAGGAGGATTTGCATCTCAATCCCAGCCTAGAAGTTTACCCCCTTGCCGTCCTAAGCTAACCCCATTGTAAATAAGCTAAACTATGTTAGTTTTAGGTAATTTTCATTTTGGTTTGATTGGAATCCTATCCAATCCTTATCCAAACCTTAGGGCTTCTTGCTCGACAGTACTAGACCTCTTACTGGATGCTAAAAGCTTCACTTGTAGAACTTAGATCATCCATCCCTAGCCCCATAGCTTCGAACCTCCAATTTGAGGATTCTTGATGTTGGAATCCATCCAATCTCTAACCAAACCATAGGGATTCTTTCTCCACTGTAATTAGACCTTTTATTAGGTGTTAATAATGTTATTTTGTAACCCCAATCTATTGGTTACCAACCCCATGGCCAAACCACCCTGAAACCCCATTGTAGACCTCCATTTTGGGGGATTTTGGTGTTAGAAACCAAAACCATGCTTTGTGGATCCTAAATGGATCAAACCCCCATGATTGGTAGCTTCCCTAGAGGCTAGTGACATCCCCCATAGACCCCCTATAGGCCCCTAGGCCATTAGCCAAAGGAGGGCTCGAGTTCAGGCCAAACTATAACATTTTTTGCCTAGGCTGACTAAAGAGCAGGCGAACAATGTATCATCCGCCTACATCATCTACCTAGGCTATTTTGTTACAGTTTTGGAGTTGTGACTCCAGACGTTAAACCCATACACTCTCTCACCTATTTTACACTTGTACGATGACATGTTAGGCTAGTGTACGTGTACAAAAGGAGCGTAAACTACATAGAAACCAAGTTTACCTACGCTTTGTCTATTATGAGTGGATTAGATATTTGGACTTAATGTATGGACTATTTTTGTGATGACCTACGTTGAATGTCATTCATGCATGTATGTGATAAATGATATGATGATCTATGCTAATTTCAATGCATGTTACTAATGATGGATCATGGTAAGGATGGTTTAAGATTATCATGTTGAATGCTAGTTGTTTAGGGACTTACGATTATACTTGAATTGTTATCAAGAATGGGGATATTGGTTATGTATTGAGACATGAATATGAGATGTGGTTTTATGATGATTATGCAATGAGATGTGGATGTGAATAAATGTTATGTGTTGGATATGCGGTATTTATGTGATGAGTGTAACTGATAAGATCCAAGTGCCATGAGTAGGCGCCAGACTTGGGATCACCATGAGTTGTGCAGATTTGTGACTGAGCAGACCGTTATTTGGTATCACATACATCGTACCCTTACATGGGCATATGTAAGCTAGAGGAGATGAGAGGATAGTCTGGCCGACCGTTATTCAGTACTTTGGACTCGACCTCTGGCTTATACGTGAGCGTGCACCCTTCGTTTTAGATGCATGGTTAGGATTACATTTTTCCAGTGCTACACCCCTTACCAATAGGAGGAAAGGTGTTGGGTAACCGATGGAGACTTTCGACGGACTGGGGTGCTATTCTCAACAGACCACCATATTTGAGTGAGAGCTTGGGTTATCTTGGGGGTTTATGGACAACCTAGTGAGGGGGTTCGGTCTCGCAGGTATCCAACCGCAACTCGGGTGCCATCACCGGATAGTCACCGTGTTTAACTCTGGAGGCCGGGGATGCTACCTAAGGGATGTTGCAGTAGCACTTAATCCCAAAAACTTAGGCATTTTTCTTATTAGGTGGATAATAATAAAATGAACTCATTATACACTCTTTGCATGGACACTGGATTTGATACACTAATTATCCTGGTGGTATGGGATGTTGTGGGATTCATCTATCATCCGTGACTTACGTCCTTACATGATTGTTTGTGTATACTTGTGTGATCAAATTGCTCACTGGGCTTAGTTGGAAGCTCATCCCTCGAGGGACCTCTTTTTTAGATATGACTGTAGGTATGATGGGACCTGGCAATGATGATTCAGTGTAGTTGTACGTTCATGGCTATGATGCTTGGGGTGTTCCTGACGAGGAGGAGCATGGACCGTATTGTGCTTATGAGACTTGTACTCATGGTGTGGCTTAGTATGGGCTTAAGGCCCATATGAGTTTTGGAATGTTTATTGAAAATTGATGTAATTAAATACGATCCAACTTTTGGGATTTTAATTACTTGTATATATACACATTGCTAGATAATGTTTGCAAACCTTGAAATGTTAGAATAAAATGTCACTTACTATATGATATCACCTGTGTAGCTTCTGCACTCTGATAACTTATAAATGTTATATAGCTTCCGCACACACTCTGATTCAATTTGTTATGTGGGATCAGTGATCATGGTACTGCAAAGTATAGATCCTTAGGGTTAGTCTGGAATGTCGGGGTTATTCCAGTCACACGTCCCTAGGTGTAAGGAGCGGGGTGTGACACTATTTGTCCCTAGAATTGCGCATTATGTGAGTCATTACATTATAATCTTAGGTCCTAGAAACCCCTCTAGGTGGCGACTCCTACATACATTTTCACCTCTCTCTTTTCCCCCAGAGAGGGACGGGTGGAGGACACATGGTGATTCCCCCCGCCAAAGCCATTTGTCTTCACTAAGGTCTTTGGTATTCCTTCATGTATCATCTCCAAAATTGAGACAATATTTTGCTCCTTCCTATGGAAAGGACTTGATTCTTCCAAATTCCTTCATACATGTAGTTGGGAATTAGTCTGTCTCCCAAAATGAAGGAGGCTTGGGCATTAGGAGAGTTAAGGAGGTCAATCATAGTGCCCTTGTCAAGCTCATTTGGAGGATCGTTTCCAAGGATGATTCTATTTGGATCAAGTAGGTAAACTCTAAACTTTTTAAAAATGATTATATCTGAATGCTCAACTGCTCCTTTGATGCCTCTTGGTCTTGGAGGGAGAATTCTTCAGCTAAGGCCCCTAGCTGCAATTCCTTTTCTATCTCTATCTCAATAGACGATGGTGGAGATACTTACCTTTGTCTAGACAAGTGGCACCCTAGAGAGGTTCGTCTTTCAACCTTGTTGATAGGATCCGTTATGATGTTGGATCTTATCATCTTGAGAAACTTTCCTCCATCCTCAGGGATGACATCTTGATACTTGTTCCCTCTCTATCTCTCCCACCTTAATTAAGGCTTGGGTGACCTTTACCTCATTCCTCGAAGGCCTAGAGCTTTTGGGGACTTCCTTCTTTGGATGGCTTCGCCTACAGGTAGGTTTTCTTCCACCTCGGCTTGGAATCTGGTTATATCTTCAAGCTTGTTGCCCCTTGGCACAAGTTGATTTGGGGTAAGGGAGATATTCCTAGACATAGCTTCATTGTCTGAAGGGCTATTAATTTCAGTTTTCCTACTCAAGTCTTTCTCCCCCTTCGATCAATAGCTATTTTCAATTATTATTTTGGATAAATTACACATCACCCCTTGGTTTTTGAAAATACTCAAATCACCCCCTCAACAGTAACGATGTTAGTCTGTTGTTAGTTATTGGTGTGAAAGGATTATTTTACCCTTATACTAAAACATTAGAATTAAATTTATAATACTATTCTTCCTTCATCTTCAACCTAATCATCTGTTGTTAGTTTTGAAAAGACATTTTTGCCCAACCCTCATCTTCCCCAAATCATCTTCTTCTTTTACCAAATCCACCACCAGCACCCACCATTGCAATCGTCGAGCCTCGATTCGATCGGAGCCCTAGTCATCCCATCTTTGAGCAATGAGCTTGAGGCACCACCAGATACGTCAATGGCCTTACAACCCATGTTGGTACTGGCCACCAAACAACCCTCAGTGGTGGCCATGGGCACCGTACACTCTCTCCCATCGAGCAATAATGGACTAGCAATTCCCACAGGAATCTGGACATACCCAACTGGCATTTCACAGCATTGGCCCAAAATGGAGGTGTAGTTAAACCCATCCAAAGGTAAGCTAGCAAGCAATCTCCCCGTCGTCCTCTGCAGTGCCTCACGGCGTATCATTGTGGCATCGAATCTCACTTTGGCACAATTCAGCTAGTTGTAACAGCCTCAGCGCTTATGTCACAGGAGTTCTACCTTCTTTGATTGTTTGGGAGTTATGGAAGGAGAGGAACAACAGAAGGCACGGAGAAAGTAGGCGCACCGCTGGCTCAATAATTGAAAAAATAAAAGCCTGGGTGAAAGAAATCAATCTTCCCTCAAGGGTGGGTCGGATAGGGTCCTTGAGGGACAGGCTAATACTGCAGTGTTTTGGCCTTGTACCTCCATCACCAAAGCTGAAAAGCCCTCTTCCGGTTTATTGGTGCCCACCGTTTGCTTCTGTAAAGCTTAATATGGACGGTGCCAACAGGGGTAATCCAGGCTATGGAGGACGTGGAGGGGTCATTAGAGACCCGGATGGTATGGTCTTGGCAGCCTTCTTTAATTTTTATGGTGTCTGCACTAACTCGGTTGCCGAACTTTGGGCCTTGAGGGATGGTTTGATCTTGTGCCAGGACCTGGGGCTCCTTGATGTTGTGGATAACTCGGATTCAGCTTCTACTATCAGAATGGTTAACCATAATAGGTGTAACCTCTGGAAAGGTTGGTATTGGTTCCAGGAAATCTTGGCTGGTCTCTTCTACCCAGGCTTGTGTTTCGGGAAAGTAACAGGGCGGCTGATTGGTTAGCCAATCACGCCTGTGATTCTAGTGCTTCAACCACATTCCAACAAGACTGCATGCGTCTAGGTGCTTTTCAGGTGTTACTAAGGGAGGACAAGGCGGGCCTGCCTGTTCTCAAAAATTAATTTTTGTAGCTGTCTTCTTTGTTCGGGTTTAGTATAGCTCTTGAGAGTCCATGAGTGGTTTGCTCCTTGGGATGGGGTACGGCGGCATGTCTCCCCCGTGTATTCGTTAATCATTTATTTGAATTTAAGTAAAACTCTAGGGGCTGGCCCGGGTCCCAGGTATGGTCAGTAAAAAAAAAAAAAACTTCTAAACATAAAATTTGGCTGGATGATACATTAGATATATTTTTATTTGTCTACTACCAAATTTTTTTTGAATAGAACTGATCAAAAAATATTTTTTTAATCACAATTATATATAGATTTTTATATGCCTAAATTGTTCTTACCAATTTTGGCTATGAATAAATTTCTTAGTTTCCTTATTTCTCAAAATTCTCCTTTCGTGGTCATACATTATGACCCGAAAAGTCTCAAAAATTGGTTCATCGGTTGGCAGTTAGAATTTCTCCTAGAGCCAATCACATGGGACGATATTCTGACCTAAAACAACGTACGGCTTAGGTTCTTCACAAAAAAAAATATCTTCTTCACTAGATAAAACTTCATCATGACATTAACTTTTTTGGTTGATGTTTTTATTTTAAAAAATTTCAAACATCTTAATTTTTGGTAAGCTAGGAATATCAGAGGAATTAAGTGATCTAATATCCTTTTAAAAGGGGAAGGTTTGGGTCCCTTTCTTGTTTTCGTTTGTTAAGTTCATAGAATGTCCATCAATTTTAGTGATATCTTCAACGTGGGAAAAGAAGATTGGGCTAAAACCTTGTAAATGGATGGATGATCATGTGGAGATTAAGTCCACCAAATTTAAGTCCCAACTCATGAGTTGCCTGATTAGAGCAATGGTTTCCTCCCATCACTCAAATATCTGCAATGTGGAAAATCAATTGAGGTCCAGATTTTTGGGCAGGTGAGGGTCAATGTACCCAACTTAAATGTTAAGTTTGGGGAATACTATATTTTACCACGTGGAAAAATAACGCATTAAATGTCCATTAGAAAGTCATATTTTGTAGAAATAGTTAAAATTATTGAATGACTAAAAAAATCTTATATAAGGAATGGAATGTAGGATACAATTTATCTTTGAAATTTGACAAATGACCGATCCAAACTGTACTCTATTATATAGCTATTAGAATTATCACATTACAATCCCATCTAGCAAAACTAATTCACCTTTATAGAACCCTTGTACCAATAAAACAAACTGATCTTCCAGACCAATTTGACTCTTCCTTGTGTTTTGTTAACACTTTGATCTTTCCTTAATCAATAGCCATACATATCTCAATCAAATTACTCCTTTTATTCGCGCAACTTTTTGAATACCACAGTTACCCCTTAATAGTAATAAAAGAAATTTTTTTTTCTCTATTTCATTGGGGAAATTTGGAAATTATAGAATACGTTAGCCATTCAAGGGACTGACAAAAACGACCACACCCCATGGATGGTGTGAGATTGACTATAGTGGTTAAATATCATTGGAGAACTTCTGTACTCGACTAAAACTCCCCCCCCCTTTTTATTTGTTGATACTAAATTTTCCGTTCATATAAAATCAAAGGCCCCCTCTATGAAACAAAACCAACTCATTCAATTTTCTTTTGAGTTCCACCATGACGCATCCCATTCTTTTGCTTGGAGTTCTAATGGTAGCATACTTTAGTGTAAGGAAAACAAGATTTTCTATTATTAACTTCAACGTGGTTATTGAATGTTCCTAATTTATCTTTTTTATTTGATTGTTATTTTTCCCATAAAATTTTCAGGATTCTCAAGCTGAAAATGCATTCTCACAATATTGGGAAGAGCATATTGGTCTTCCACACCCTCCACATTGGTTTGTTGCAAAGGCTTCTCCATTAACCCCCCATCAGGTGGCAGTGTTTATGAAATTTATGGAGGAAAATGAATTGGCTTTCCACCTGCGTTCGTTTTGTTTGCAGGCTAATGTTGCTTGTTCTACAAATGCACTGTTGAAGAAGACAAGGTATGACAAAACCCTGCCACCAGTAGTCCCATGGAATGATCTCAAACTAACATATGAAGGCCTTCCAAACGAAATACCATTATCGATTGCCAGCCAAGGGGGATTACAATTTTTCCGGGAGTCAATGGTGAAAGAGGGAAATTTCATGTCTATACCTGATCTAAGGGATCCAATGTCTTATAAATCGTTCTTGCCGCGCCCTTTGGCTTCAAAAATCCCATTTTCCTTTACACACATCAAGGAATTGAAGAAGCTTTTTGGTGTGATGGATAATTCAAACATGGATGAGTATATTCAAGACACCCTCAAGATATGTGAGAAAAGCTGCATTCGTGGCGAGCAATGCACCTGTGCGACTTCCGCCGAGGATCTCATCGATTTTATTGTTGAGAAATTAGGGCACCATGTACGCCTATGGAGTACTGAGAACATCGAAGGATCTTTTGAGAATGTCACAATTGGAGCTATGAAACTAATATATGGAAACCTCTCCGAACCACCAGCCCTATGTCATAGTCAACCTTTTCCATTTCAAGTCTATTATTGCCACATTTTAAAAAAAGTAAAAGTGTATGCAGTTGATATACATGCTCAAAAGAAGGTGAATCATGCAATCATGGCATGCCATTATGATACATCAATTTGGAATCCAAACCATCTTGCTTTCAAGTTGTTGGGTTTTGGTCCAGGCCTAATTGAAGTGTGTCATTGGATAAACAAGAACGGAGTGGTCTGGACAAAGACTCTAAGTTGAGCAGCATTTGAAGATTTGATAGTTCTATGATATGTGTTACATGCTACTTTTAATGATATTTTAAGAATAAATAATGACCTATTTTTTACCTTCATATTATTTCTTTCAAGTTCCAATATAATTTGTTCTTCAATTGTCCAACATAATAGATGACAACCTGATGAAATCAAAAGAAAATGTTTGTCCCATAAAGTCTTAGCTAGACATTCTTAGTCAACTAGAAAAAAAATCTCATACAAAAGTAATTATTTGACATAATATTTTACCTTCTTTTTGCCCTACAAGACAGAGTAATGGGAAACGTTAATGCGAATTCAAAGAATGGAGAGGAGATCGAGATAGTGAACAGAAGCACTAGAACAAACATGGGATTACATGCTAAAGGAATGCTTACCGAAGGGCATAGCCCTATGTATGAGGCTGACTCAGGTTTACATACGAGAACAATCTCGTAAGCCCCTGAGGCGAGGTACACAGATGGAATCCACTTCAAAGTTGGATTCTTTCTATGTGCCTCATGAATGTATGAGATGGTTCTTGTACGTGAACTTGAGCTCGACCCTGCCAGCCTTTCACACGTCAAGTCAGGAAAGGTAATTTTTTTTTTGGTAAATCAGGAAAGGTAATTTTAATGTGGTGATTTATACTCTTTTGCAATCAATTTCACTACAGCCCGCTGCTTTAGCTAATTATCCATCCTTTCCAAGTGTGATTTTATTAGGGGTGCAAGTTTGGTCTTGTCGGCCCAAACTCTCCTGGCCCGCCCTAAGCCCGAATAGGGCCTAAGCTGAGATACCAAGGCCCTGAGGGCAGATCAGGGCTGGAAATTTCTAGCCCTGAGTTAGGGTCAGGCTGGGCCAAGATTAAGCCCTCGGGCTATGCCCAACCTTTGCTTAAGTTATACCATAAAATATAGTAAACTTTAACTTTTTTTTTTTTTTTTGAAACAATTTTTTTCATGCCTGTTTATGAACATGATTGTGCCTTTTAACCGTTGGATAGGTGTGCGAGCAAAAATATAATTACCCACCCCTCTCTCCCCAATCCAACGGTTGAACGCACCACCATGTGCCTACATCGCTATGCGTAAAACATTTTGCTTTTCATTTTTTTGGATATGCTCGCCTCATATAAGTGTTGGCTTCATTTTCACATGCCTTATTCTTGTATATTAATAGAACTTCTTTGTTTCATCAATAATTATTCATTTTTGTCACTTGTAATCAATATATGATCCAAGTTATAGCGAATTTGTCATATCATAAAAGAGAAATTATTAATTGAGTGTTGTATCCATTATGTGAACTTGCAGAAGTCATCAATTGTCCTTTTAATAAAGATATAGTCTTGGTATATATATATATAAGGTAACATTTGATTCACCAAAAGGAATTCTAATTATATGATATAATTCTCTTTCATAGAGAATGTTGGGTACAAATAGGAACCTATTATGCAACTCAAAAGGAGCGACTTGCCTTGGAAGATCTATTACCATATGAGTCTTCATAGTTCACCCATTGACTAGGATAATTGACACTTACCATTTGTATCTATCCATTGACTAGGATAATTGTTTATTTCCTATCCATATCATATTGATAGGATTTAATTAGGGAATAATTAAGGGTGATTGACCCATGTAATCCTTGTATATATTGATACATTGACATCAATAGAAATATACCAATTCATCCCATGATTCTAGTACTATACAATTAACATGGTATCAGCCTAAACCGTTCTTGGAATACTTCTGCACAACACAAATTTGACAAATGTGCCAACCCAGGGGTGTTCATTGGTTATCCTCTTGCACAAAAGGGGTATCGCATCTATGACCTCCAAACAGGTCAGATTTCCATTTTCCTCGATGTTACGTTCCATGAAATTTTTTTTCCTTTCCACACTGTTTCAGATTTCACCACCCCCTTTGTGTGTCCCTTGTTTCCCAATGACCCCGAGCCCGATGCTTTGGCTCCCATTGGTAACGAGCCTGCTACCATGACTCCCATTGATAATGAGCCACCTGCTTTGACTCCTACTACTCCACCACCACCAACTTCAGGAACCCCTACATCTGAAACCGAGTCACCTCCGGTTCCCCATCACCTACCCACCCATACCCGGCCACAGAGGAATAAACAAAAGCCAAAGTATTTAGAAGATTACCATTGTTCGTTTACCCATTCTCAATTACTATCTTCGGCATCGGTTCAAGGTACATCTCATCCACTTCATCAATATTTATAGTACAGTCATTTTTCTTCCAATCATGTTGCATTTCTCTCATCCCTTGCTAGTACAACTTCTCTCATCCCTTGCTAGTACAACTGAGCCTGCCACATTTGCCGAGGTAATGAAATACACAGAATGGTGTGATGCAATGAAAGTAGAAATTCAGGCCTTATCCGAAAATAAAACATGGTCACTTGTTCCCTTAACACACGGGAAGACACCAATTGGGTCCAAATGGGTGTTCAAGATTAAACGGTGTTCTGATGGTTCAATCAAACGTTACAAGGCTCAACTTGTCGTTAAGGGTTACAATCAGGTGGAAGGCATTGACTATCATGATACGTTTGCACCCGTTGCGAAACTAGTTACAGTTCACACCCTTGTTGCTCTAGCAGCTGTTAAAGGATCGATATTACACCAGATGGATGTCCATAATGCATTTTTGCATGGGGACCTAGATGAAGAGGTTTACATGACCCCTCCCCCAGGTTATCGTCGTAAGGGGGAGCAACTCGTCTGCAAACTTCAAAAATCTTTATATGGTTTAAAACAGACATCTAGACAATGGTTCTCCAAGTTCTCTACTGCGCTCCTGGATTTCGGATTTTCTCAATCTCAAGCTGATCACTCCTTGTTCACTTTGCATCGTCAAATAGAGAGTGTTTATATAGTGCTCTATGTGAATGATATTATCATCACTGGAACCACTGCCGATTTGGTTGACACAGTTAAAAATTTCTTATTCAATAATTTTCACATAAAGGATCTTGGTCCTTTGAAATTCTTTCTGGGAATTGAAGTTGCGAGATCAACCAAGGGCACTTATCTCTCACAACGCAAAATATGTGCTGGACATTTTACAAGACAGTGGTTTCACTGGAACTAGACCAACCGAGACACCCATGGAGCAGAACTTGCGCCTTACAAAATCTAATGGGAATTATTATTGGATCCTTCACCTTACCGTCGTCTTGTTGGGCGCTTGATCTATCTCACAGTCACGCGCCCAGATATTACTCACACAGTCAACATTCTAAGCCAGTTTATGCATCAACCTCGACAGCCACATTTGGATGCTGCTCATAGGCTTCTTCGATTCTTGAAGGCCACCCCAGGGCAAGGAATTTTTTTCTCCTCCACCTCCTCGCTTCAACTTTCGGGATACTGTGACTCGGACTAGGCGACTTGTCCAATGACCCGACAACCGATGACAGGGTACTGCATTCTCCTGGGATGCAAGTCCAATTTCTTGGAAGACCAAGAAACAATCCACTGTTTTTCAATCATCTGCAGAGGCCGAATACAGGGCAATGGCGGTTGCAACATGTGAACTTTCATGGATATCCTATCTATTGAAAGACTTGGGAATTAATTTATCTTCCCCCATACCACTGTATTGTGACAATTAATCAGCCATCCACATCGCCTCCAATCCTGTTTTTCATGAACGAACTAAGCACATCGAGATCGACTGCCATGTCGTTCGCGAAAAACTACAACAAGGATTCCTAAGACCGACCAAGATTGCTAGCTCGGATTAGATTGCAGACTTACTTACCAAATCTCTTGGTCGTGAACAATTTCAGCTTAGTTCCAAGCTAGGCATTTGTGACATACACGCTCCACCTTGAGGGGGAGTGTTACCATATGAGTCTTCATAGTTCACCCATTGACTAGGATAATTGACACTTACCATTTGCATCTATCCATTGACTAGGATAATTGTTTCTTTCCTATCCATATCATATTGATAGGATTTAATTAGGGAATAATTAAGGGTGATTGACCCATGTAATCCTTGTATATATTGATATAATGACATCAATAGAAATATACCAATTCATCCCATGATTCTAGTGCTATACAATTAACAAGATCAAAATTGGATTGAGAGTCCAGTAAGTTCACTACACTATAGTTTTACCTATAGGGATACTCTTAACTGCTTAACTGCCACATATATTGACAATCTAATGATTTTTTTGGATGTCATGTAGGTTGTTGATGTCTTCGGGCAAATGCTAATCCTCAAACAGACAATATATATATATATTCCATTCTGCCACTACTTTCCCACTTATTTTGGGATAAATTTTTTATTTTTGTATATCCAATACTAATGCATGTGACTTAAGTTAGTCATATATATGCATTAATATTTTCAATGGTTATAATAGGTGATGAGCCCAAATTCTCACCAACCAATTAGGGGCCGCCACGTGTCATAAGGAAGACCGGTTCAAGACAAGAACCCAAAAATGAAGAACCAATAAGGATTTGACCCAACCCAGCATGGGCACCATAGGCGCGGATCATGGGCACGGACCCGGACTTGGGCATGACGACCCCGGCACACGTCGTGCCCACACACGTCAACTCCAAACACAAGCTCCCTCAAATCCCCATCAACAAGACAACATCACCAAGAACTCTAGGCCACCACCTATCGAGTCACGTGGAGTGAACGGACTCATACACCATGAACTCCATCTACCACGTAGATGAGTCTATCCATCAAGATTACCAAGGCCACTCGGACACTACGTCCCACAGGAAGGCAACTACCTAGTCTATCAAGGACACTACATCTCCCGGGAAGACAACTACCTAGTCTATCAAGGACACTACATCTCTCGGGAAGACAACCAATCAGAATAAGTCCTGCTACTCAGGGACTCTATCACCTACGGCAAACACTTTACATCAATTGGGACTCTCTACACCGCCATACACTACTATAAAAGGGAAGGTACACAACCCCATCGGGGGGCTGAACTCACCTTGAATACTACTATTCATTCATCTGTTTGCTCAGAGAGATCTAACTTAGCCATCGAAGAGTCCTAGGCCGGAACCACACCAGTTCTCCTTTGTCACCCAGGGTCTTTTGCAGGTTACGGCACTCGAAAGACCGCTGAGTGATTTCTTGACGCAACAATAGGAAAAGATTGCTAAAGGACTCATCAAGGAAATAAAGGATCTACAATCTTATCATTCAGAGGAGAATCTAAAGTACAACTTGATTCTTTGTGATCTGTTAATTATTTAAAAAATACTTGCCCCAAGTTTGTATCTTCTATGGTTACATGTTCACACATTGTACTGTAGCTTTGCATTGAGTGCATCTTACTTTTGTTTTGTTAAGTATGTTATTGTAATAAATGGATGACTAATGTACTAAACTTTGACTAATTATAATAATTTGTGTGCAGCTTTTCATCCCCATATGCTTAGATAAACATTGGTTTTTATACGTGATAAATTTGAAGGATAAAATATTACATACTTTGGATTCCATACAAAGAGAAAACACTTTTGATCAAAATATGACACAGAAAATAGTGGTTTGTTTATTGTCTATAATTAATTTTCTTGTGGCTCATTTAAAACATTATTTTAATTTCCTAGATACATGGATTAATGTGTGAATTGTTTGCAAAAGGATACATGCGAGATGATTTTAACCTCGCTAAATGAGGAGAGGATACTTTCAATTTCCAAATGGAGTCTAGATCGACCTAAACTACCATTACAAACAAACTTGTATGTTTTTCAATTTTGGGTTTAACTAAGATATTCTCTTACTGTTTCATAACATATTGACAACTTTGATAAATCTTGTAATAAGCATGATTGTGGTGTCTTCATGTTGAAGTTTATGGAATGTTGAGATCGACTAAAAATTTCTCCCAGTTATGGATATGTTTATAATCTTTATGCATACTTCATTTTTGTGGTTTATATTAATTTAATTTGATTAACTTATTTTCTTTTATCATTCGTTCTTTCAAAATGTAGGATGACATGGTATTTATCCGAAAGAAGATCCAAGAAGACTCGGTGTCATTCTCCAAAACAATGCAAAAAGGACACTTCAACAAAGTATGTCATTTTATTTTTTACCAATAGATATTATTAGGATATTTTAAAATCAGTAAGTAGTGTACCATTAAATTTTTTTAGGGCAAAAGTTCTTTGTGGGGGAGTGTGGCTTGTGTGCATGCACAAGGGCCAATGGGAGTGCGCATGCAAATCATCAATTGGGCGAGGCAAGCATATCCGCCTTTCATGGGGTAGGGCGATCATTTTGCCCCTGTGTGGGCATGGGCAGTACACTCCGCCACAAAAAACATCTCTCATTTTTTTTTAAATATTTAGGCACCATTTGATAACCACTCCAAGAAACATGTTTCACTGTTTTTCTATTCTAAGAAACGAAAAAACACCCCAAAAATTATTTGACAAATCTGTTTTGTTTTCTAATGTTTTTGAAACAGAAATTAGAATTTATGGATCATGGAACACTTTTGACGACACAAGTCTGAGGTGTTTTTCTGTTGCTTGAAACAAACTCAAAGAACTTGTGCCCAATAATTTCCAAGAAAGGGTTTCAAAGTTGAGAACCACACTCTACTCTCATCATTCTCAAGAGCTTCATAGGAACTAGGAAGCTCTTTCATCGCTGCATGTTCATCATCCAGGTACCCTCCCTCCCATATCGCTCGCTTATACTCTCTCTCTCTCTCTCTCTCTCTCTCTCTCTGAGTTGGTCTGATCTGATCTTCTTCAACGAAAGGCCATAGAAAGGTGCGACTAATTTGGGCAAAATTTCTAGGGTTCAACGATGAGCAGAAGCGTGCAAGTATTGTTGCCATAATTGGCTTGAAATCTGTAATAAAATAAAATAAAAACTCATTTTCCCCTCGTTCTTCTCTCATCGTTGAACCCTAGATTTCACAAATCTCACAAATTTCATCTATTCTTTATGATTTTCTGAATTTTACATTTAGGTCCCGTTTGATAACACTTCCATTCTGGGAGAATGTTCTTTTCACAGAAGTTCTCTTTTTCGATTCCTTGCTATGAGAATATCCTTGTGGAAGAGAAACAACGTTTGGTAAAACTGTTACAGAAGTGTTCCATGAACAGAAAAAGAACAGAAACAGTGTTTGGCAAACATTTTACAAAATCACTTCTTTTATACAAAAAAATTACATAAATGTCATTATGTTCATTATTAATCCATAATAATTATGATTATATCATTCATTATCATAAATAATACTATAATACTTAAAATTATTTATAATTATTTTGATAAAATCAACATATTTTTTTTACCTAAGGTCCTCTTTACCAGATTCAATCGAACTAATTTGGTTAACACCCCATGAGTTTCAAAATCTTGAAACAATGCCACGACTCTTTCAAATTTGAAATTAATTACAATAATGCAATTGCCATCTAAATTAAGACCAAAAAATACTTGTCAACCCATTTTCTCTCTTACCAACCTTAGCATAAATTAAAATATCTCTCTTATCAAGCTTAAAATAACCAAAATATATCAAATTATAGTTATTTAAAACTGAAATTACAACTTCAACAATCTAAAACTGAATTTAATCTTCATTTTTGTTAAAGTCTGACTTCAACAACCTAAAACTGAATTTGGACCTTGGTGGATTTGAACCACCATCCCCTTGGAACATGAGCATGTTCCAAGTGCTCCACCAATTTGAGCTAAAGACCCATCAAGTAGAGGTTAGAATTTATAAGTAACCATGAGACCTTGCCACAAGCCTTGACATTCATGATGTTTTGAAGATGCAGTCCTAAAGTTCTAGAATCCAACGTTATTCAATAATTTACAAGTAACCATATGACCTTGCCACAAGCCTTGACATATTCAAGTTTTCTCATGAGACAACCACATCTATTTCTAAATGGCATTTGTAAGCTTCTTGGGTATAATGCCCACAACCAAGAACTAAATGAAACAAAAATGAAAGGAAAAAAAATGAGGTATAACAGAGAGATACCCTTTAATTAAATAAAGATTATATAATCATGAAACCGTCTTATTACCTTCAAAATACCCACACTTGCCATACAAAGATCCTCAAGAGAAAGAGGATGATGGTACCTCATACCAAGAGAACTGAGAGAAGTATCCGCATACACCTTGTGTGTTTTTCTTTAGTTGAACGTTCAACATGGTTTGTGGCCTTCAAAATGGCAATGTCCAACTCCTGCAAAATTTAATACTAACACCCAATCCCAGAAGGGAAAAAAATATCAGAAAGCTCAAACTTATGAATTGGGCCTATGTGTAGCAGGAGAACTCCCTCAAACTTATGAATTGGGCCTATGGGGGGGGGGGGGGGCTGCCAATGGTGGCCTCAGCCACTGTTGTGTATAAGAAATAAAGAAGTGAAACAGAAGAGAAGAAAATGGAAGAAGCAAGGAAGAAGAATATACGAACCAAAAGCATAAATGTAGCAAGTAATCATTAGCTGAAACAAGTTAGTTGAGAAACATCTACATTGGAAGTATAAGAAGCCTAAAAAGCATAAGCTTGGCTGAGTCTGGCACAGCATCCCATCTCCCACTAGACTCATATGTGAAACAATGTGATGCAGTCCAGTTGGAATAACAGAACCATGATACTTTACTGGCCAAGAGCATTGAATGAGGGATAGATTATAATAATATTGGGCATCGATTATAACCAAATCTTCTAGTTTGAGGAAATATCACAAGAGGGATTCTTGTTCTTTTTTTGTATTGCTATTTTTGGAAGATAAGAGTTGAGTCATATTAGGCCATTGGAAAAATAGAACACAGCAATATATGACAGCTTCCACATCTAAGCTACTAACTTCAGAATATTTCAAATTTCCTGATGAGTTTCATTAATTAAAAAAAATATATCCTTTAGTCATTAGCTGAAAGATGCAGTATTAACCTAGACAAACAACAATTCAGACCACATGCATCCAGATGTAAAGAAAATATAAACTGGAAGGCCAAACTACATGCAATATTCTTGTTCTCTGCCTAATTTCCTATGCATGTAGATGTACTTACAGTAAAATATTCAAATAAGCATTCATTTACAGCTCCTGGTTAGTAGAATGAATGGAAGTTGTTTGTAACTCTAATTACACTCCTGGTTACTATTATTATTAGATGGCAGAGATTGATGTAAGCCCTCTCCATTCTCTATTATCTCTCCATCCATCTCTCCTTCTATATAACCCAGTCAACCTCCGCTCCTCTCCTTCACTTTCTTCTGTTTAAATCACAATACATCGACCTCCCTCTCTTGTTCCTTCTCCATGTCTGCAACTCTAAACACCCTCTCTCTCTAATTGTTTTATTCCCTCTGCATCTCAACTACCCTCTTTTCAGCCAACTACACTGAACCCATTACTACACTCACGCTAACTATTACAGGAGCCAAAATGTGGATGATGGGTTGCAAGAGACTTCGTCCTCTCATGCCAAGGCCACCTTCTTATACTACTCATCCTTGCCTTAGTCATATCTAGGGGTGTCAATACCCAACCCGAACCGATGAAACCGGTCCGAACCAGCCCGAACGAGCCCGGACCATACTGGACCGAACTCTTAATGGTTCGGGTTCGGGTTCGGGTTCGGTTTGTGGATCCAAAGGGGCAAACGGTTTGGTTTGGTTTGGGTTAGCCCGACGGTGCACCGGTAGTCCGAACCGTTAGGCCCGAACCCAAACCGAACCGATCTAACCTGATAAATGAGTAAATTAATAAATGCCCCTAAATGTGTTGTGATAATTTCTCACTTTATCTCATATCCTTTGTTAGTGATTACCCAACCAATTGTATCCATAGGCCATAGGACATAGGATACAAAGATGCATTGTATTTGAAATATTTTATGTACTTATAAGAGAAAGAGAAGAAAAATTAGCACTAACCGGACCTTACTAGTTATATAAAACCGGTACCAAACCGAATCCAAACAGATATCAATCCGTTATCATAAACTGAAAACGACACGAAACCAAACCGCACCGAAACCGAACATTTCTTAATGGTTTGGTTTCAATTTCTATAAAAGTCACACAGAAACCGAAAAGCCCGAACCGAAACCGGCCCGTTGACACCCCTAGTCATATCCATGGCTCTGATCTCTTCCCATGTTTAGGTAATTTTCTTTTCCATGTTTTCTCAACCTGGATTCTTGATTATTTTTTTTTTCCTAATTAATAATTTTCTTGTGTTGCAGCATCCATTACCGAGCAAAGCAAGCGAGAGTTCATAACACAACCTACGATTAGCACACGATGGAACCCCACACCTGAGCAGTGTTGGATTTTGTCTTTCTTGGGTTTTGGATTTTCTAGTTTTGAAGAGTTTTTGTTGGACATTTCAGTCAGGGGTTTTCAGAGAGAAATAAAGAAAGAACGCAGGGGAGGGGCTGTTTCTCGGGGTGTTTCTTAGGGTTCTTGATTTCAATAGATTTCATTTTCTTTTCCATGGAAGAAACCCTAACCTAAGGGCTTCGTTTCTTCTTTCTTGATTTCAACAGATTTCTTTTTCTTTTCCATGGAAGAACTCCCTAAAATCTCAAGGTTCAGAAATTTTGAGAGAGAGAGAGTCACCTTCGAGGAAGAGAGAATGGCGTGAGAGGAGGTCCAGCAACAGAGAGGAAAGCTGATGCAGCACCGTCTCGCACCTTCGTGGAAGATAGAATGGCGTGAGAGGAGGTCCAGCAACAGAGAGGAAAGCTGATGCAGCACCGTCTCGCACCTTCGTGGAAGATAGAATGGCGTGAGAGGAGGTCCAGCAACAGAGAGGAACGCAGATGCAGCACCGACTCTCACCTTTGTGGAAGAGAGAATGGCTTGAGAGGAGGTCCAGCAACAGAGAAGAAAGCTTATGCAGCACCATTGTCTTCAAATCCAGTAGCAGAGGTTTGGGCGGAGCTTGTGGAAGAGAGAATGGCGTGAGAGGAGAAACACCCTTTCACTCGAGTGTGACTTTTATTGGGAGTAGTTTTGCATTTTTCTACCCTTTTGATCTATAATTTGTGGTGAATAATCGAAGAAGCTTCAATTTGGTGTTTCTCAATTTCTGATCTTTTCATATTTTTCCAACTGGTCCAGTTTGGGAGAACACAAGATTACAAGATTGAACCATGTTTGCCAAAAACTATTCTATTCTATATGCACTCCCAAAGAGCAAAAGATCACCAGAAGCACTCTTCAGGAGTGTTACCAAACGGGACCTTAGTGTTTTGTGATTTTACTGATTATCTTTGTTAAATGTTGGAGTTTGGGAAATGATTTTAGGGTTCCGCGTGTGTGATTTTGTGAATTTTAAGTTGAAAATTTTTGTGATTCTACATCTTTAGTGCTTGATTTTGGGGTTCTGAATTTTTCTAAAATTGTATTTGGCTCTTGATTAAAGCCAACATGCTAATTCTCTTTGGTTAGTGTTCTTTCTTGTCTTGTTGTTTCTCTCTGTTCTTCCTTTGTTTTGGTCTAGTGGAGAGCTATAAAAAACTTCCAATGAGGGTTTGATTTGATTTGATGCACAATACAATGTGGGTTCTTGGCCATGCATGTAATGCTTATGGACAGTCAAGTGAGGATTATAGATTCTTCCCCATACATAACATTATCTCATAAGCTACATTGAATTCCCAAGCCACACTAGGGGCCCCTGTCTTTCAATTCATCTTTCTTTGTCTATGTAAGAGGTGACTTAGTAAGGTTTGCAAGTGAACTGATATGGTATATCCTGCACATCAGCATGGAAACACTAGAAACATTTTTGAGCCTTCTTTTGGCAGACACAATTTTCTTACTATAAGGTAAATTGCCCTGGTGCCTTTAGAATATATCTTGGATTATTGTTACTGTCATGAAGATTGGTAAGATAAAGAAAAAACAGAGGATGAGGGAGAAGCAAAGAAAGGAAAGAGGTGGGGGTGGAGGGAGAAGATATCCAATCAGTGGAGGATGTATGCTTTTGCCATCGAAACGGGTATAACCCTGCTTGTGTATGGCTCTCTCTTCCCCTTGTTAAGTTCTTCAAAAAAGAGTTTACTTTTCAAACAACTTTTAAGAATTTTATTGATACATAAGTGTACGTCTAAAATGTGAGAACATTAATAATAAATAAAGTTAAAATATTAATATATTATTAAATAAAAATTAAAAATAAAAGATATCAGATAAATATATTGATATTCTAACTTTATTTGTTAGTAATGTTCTCACGTTTTAAATGTACTTAAAATATTTTTTTGGTTAACCAGAGATTCTTGTCAAGGTGGGTTTACTCATACAAAAGATTTATGTCCAATCTATATGAATTATGTTGTTGTAGGGACAGTTCAGGAAGCTGAGGCTTGAGGAATCCGGGAAGGAATCACAAGAAGATTATCCATGGAGTGTTAAAACCTAGAAGTTTGGACTTATTTGCTGGAAATAGTCAATTAGATCTCTCATCCTCAAGATCACATCTGGTCGTGGCAGTTGTTTTCTTTACTTTTTAGACATTCAAACACTTGTGAAATTTGCTACTGAGAGATGTATTAAGAAAGTAGATAGAAATTTGAGTTGCTCATGACTTAGCAAACATAGCTAGAACTAATCATAAGAAGGGTACCTTTACAGACAATGTTTTTAATCTTCTTTGCTAGATTTAATGCATTTCATGTTATATCCATAAAATTTCACCCATCCAAAATTTTGCACCAGTTTAATATAACCATTGGAATAATAAGAATGAATTACTATAAATAAAGGTGTATTATTGACACTTAGTGTTCTACAGTACAGTCAAACTGTAGAACATTTGAAACAATAGGCTTAACCCAATAAGTAAAAAGTTGTGTGATCATCTCCAATCACTTCCAGAAATGAGTCAACATTCTCCCAAACTCCGTCAACCTTATTGTCAGCTTCTCCAATTTGTCTCTGATTTTTTTTCCAAGGCAACCTAACAGATCACTCATTTCTGCCTCAATCCTTAGTGGGCTTCTTTCCTTGGCTCAGCCTTCATAGCCTTAATGTTTGGGATAGGTTCTCCTGTGCTCTATGCATTTATTTCTGACTCCATGTGGAAGTTGGCTTGTTCAAGACTATTGTAACCATCTGAGAAGCTCTTTAGATCAAGTTCCAGCTTACCAGCTAGGTTTCGATATGTGGATGGATAAAGTTCAATCTTATCTTTTTCTAATTTGAGCATCTCAACCTGTTGCTTCTTGAATATCTCTGCGGACACATATGCATATGCATGCAGGTCATCTTGGTCCTTGCGCGTGACACATATGCGTCTTCACACTTAGACACCAAAGGATGAGAAGTTGGGAAAAACTCCTTTGGTATTTCTCAGGATTCAAACACTTGACCTCCCTACTCTGATACCATGTTCGCTATACATTGTGTTAATCCATTGTTTGAATATTGTTTCTTATTCCTATTGTTTACTTTGTTTTGTTTCTTATGAGTATGGTGATAATTGTAACGCAGTGAACAGATGCACATGTTTAGTGGATAACTATACATTGTGTTAATCTACCTTTGTGAAACCTTACACGATGCAGAGAATAATGGAAAACACAAACATAATCACACAATACGCACAAAGATTTACATGGTTCGACAAGGCTGCCTGCGTCCACAGTGAGATGAGATCTGTTTCACTATCAATGGAGAAATAGGGTTACAGTAGCTCGTTCCTCACACTTCTGTCAGATTTTTCAATTACTAGGAAAGAACTCTCGCTATGGATTTATAGCGAAAACCCTATACAGGAAATTTACCAAAATACCCATATAGTCCTTAAAAAATTTTTGTCGGGAGCTCCCGCCCCCGAACCCCCTCCATACCCCACGATAGTCCAAAATGGGTCCAACGAGTGAATCACGCAGCCCACGAAGACTCCAAATTACAATCCATCATCAGAAGTCAAGATACCAAAACCTCAACAACCTCTACAAATTTGAGTAGCCCATCAGAAAAGGGTGGTTTGTGGTGTGGATCCAACTCGATTTCTTAATCTATATTTTCTATGGCCCATTATTTAGTAAGGATATATTGAAGATTGATCTACAAACTATCTACAAGTGAAGTGTGGGTTGTGGACTTGTAAATTGTGGAGTAGAGATCCTCTTTGTTTTCTTCGTGATAATTGCATGGCTTTCTAACAGTGTTCATGGATGTTGGAATGGCCTAGCTTATTCTTACCATGTTGATGGTTATTCTCTCCTCCTCTACACCCCTTGAACCTTCAACCTCAAGGTTGTACACATACAGAATCGATCAATAATCCATTAAGGCTAGGAACAGGCTTGTTGTTGGTTATCCTCAATCTCTCCTAAGGACATACCTAGTGCACGAGGCTCCCACCACTGCGGGGTATGAGGAGGGTCATAATGTACGCAGCCTTACCACCCCTCTTTCTTCCAGATTTATTATATCATTTCATTTAAGGGGCCCACAAATCTAGCAAGCACAAAGATCAATTAACTTTAAGGGAAAAAGAACATTGTCTGGTGGTGTTACGCTGCACCCACTCACAAGGGGGCATAATGACCGCCATCACCCCTCTTAGTGGATGCCCCTATACACCCCATCATTGGCCCCCACATCGGTTGCCACGCAACTAGGCAACAAATTCTTCCCCCTTAATGAACTTTTGTTCACCCAGAACTAATCTGTTAATGTGAAAACTATTGAAACAACACCCTCTAGCTAGATCTTAATCAGAGAATCCACAATGACAATGTATCTTTCTCTATTTGTGGTTCCACTGAAGAAATTTCTTGGGAATCAATAAAGGAGAAGAATTGGATAGAAATTGTCAACTAAATTTGCAGTTAGGCATAAGGAATCTATTTAGCCATAAATTTAGTTGCTCTGCAAGTTAAACCAAGATGAGTTACCAATTCCTTCTTGATAGTATAAAGTAACCCTCTTTACTAGAAAGAAAAAGAAGGGGAAGAGGAAGGAAATTGGAGAAAAAAGAGAAGAAATATATTTTGGATTTAAATACTCAAAATAGGCTAGCAAGGATTGACTCATTTCTTTTCTGCGTGCAATGGGAGGTGGGTGGATCGATCGAATTGTGCAAGTTAGGGTTGAGTTGAGAGGTTGAAGATGACGATGGGATTGGGATTGAGTTAGCAATTCATTAAGGGCGAAAGGGTAACGTCTGAAATGCAAATATTTTCTTAGGGTTAGTAAAAAGTCGCTTTTCAAATTTAGCCGTTAACTAATCTTAAAATACTAACAGATTGGGGTTAAAGTGCAATGAAATTTGAAAAGTAGGGAAATTTGAATAATTGTCAAAAACACAGAGGAGGTTTATGTATTTATTAAAAAGGTTAGGGGAGGTCAAACTAAATTTAAACAAAAAAAATTTCCCCAACCGCAGCTAAACCTAGTCCTTTTTGGCGTGATTACATGTGGAAAGAATGATGTTGAACCATCCGTGCTTAAAAGATGAGTCTTAGCCACATGGGATGCCATCTAACTGCTATGTGTCATCTTTGGACATGCGTTTTCATGGGCCTAGTATCAACTTGAAAAAACAAAAAAACAAAAAAAACAAAAAAAAAAAAAAAAACAATTTTCAAGATCAATCCCCTATGTAGGATGTTAATCGGTCGGGCCCGGCCGGTGTCAGTTGGGCCTCCCTACTTTAGGATCTCGCACAATTACCGTCTCGTTTAGGTAATCGGGCCTCATATGCTAATCTTGGTCCCGTTTATAAACAATCGATAGGGTATCGATCCTTAATTGGGTTAAATGGGCCTTCAGTCGGGCCTTAAACAGGCTAATTATACATTTATCTATAAACGGATCATTATTAGGACAAGCTTTAAATGTGTCGGGCTGAGCAAAATGGATTGTAACATGTCGGGCTGAGCAAAATGGATTACAAACAGGCTATAAACATGTTGGGCTGAGTTGGACTATTAGTCGGTCAAGTGATCATCGAATTGGACCCTTGCCAGGCTCAAACCTGACACGTTTACTAAATGGGCCGGGCCGGTTGCGGATTTTCCTGGTCGGTCCTGAAATTGACACCCCTACCCCTACAATCATTGTTTTTGGGAAGAAAAACAAAATCCTCTACGGTCATTGTGTCCAACTGTCCATGAATAATACCTTTTTCTCGGTGTTTTAGCTGTTCAGTACTTATCGTGTATTTTGAATTTGATTGAACATCCAGCGCGTTCCCCGGAATGTCCTTTACTGGGGAAATCGACACCCACACTTTTCTGGTACCATGTCTCAAGAAGTGCGTGCGCTCCGGTCTTCCAGAGGATGAGGACCGCCAGTTTCCTATTTCTTAGGAAGTCAGGAGCTATGAAGCCAAGTCCAACAGGCCCATTTCATTTCCTTTCTGACTAATTATTTATGCTCCTCCTGCTCACGAACAACAACTCATCTAAGCTGTTTTATTAAGAGGTGCAGGAGAAATTCTTTGGTTCATAGAAGAAGTGCAGGAAGAAGTTAAATAGGTGCACCTCTCTCTCTCTCTCTCTCTGATTCCTGTTTTCCTTCTGTTTTATTGAGCAGGATTGAGGTGGGTTTTTTTATTATTATTATTTTTTGGTAGAGACATGGCTGCTTGTTTATTATAGAAAACTTGAAAGTTCATACTATATATGAGGAAGAATGTTCTCTGTGCCGCAACGCAGGCTGCGCTCAAGCACATGGGTTGATGGGCCTGTCACTCAGGTGGGCAGGATGGTCATTACGCCCACCCCCATGTGCCTGGGCGCAGCCTGCACCGCGGCACAGAGAACAGCACCCCTATATATGAATCCCTTCAATAGCAGCATCCTGGATTTGAGATATAGGAATCCTTTCAATAACATTTACAATCTTCATCCCCAAAAACAACTGATCCAATGGGCTGGGCTGAAGCCCAGAGAAATAAATCTTGATATGCCTATGCCTCAAACCGAATTTAAAAGAAAATAAAACCAGGCTAAATTTGGTAATCCAACATTAATTCAATTGAAAACCGGCCCATAGGACTCCTGAACTGAAATTCGAGCTGACCCAATCCCTGGTTCTACCGTGTGGTCTAACCAGAGACTAATCTTACCAGTCGATCATGACAGGTTAAAAAATGTTTAGTTTTTTGGGTTTTCTCCTAATCCGTAAATCTAATTCAACCAAAATTAACAACTAAAGGAATTAATGTATCCTACATTAATACGAACTATAACCCAAAAGAAAATACCTTAAACACTAAGCCATAATTAAAAGGACCTAGTTAAATAAACTAATTCTGTTCAATTAACTGGTTAATTTAAAATGAAAAAGAAAATTGCTTTCATTTGACTGTTATTAAGGCAAAGAGAGGTGGGTCTCTCCGCTCCAAAACCCACCTGTCCGGACTGGATCCATTGATTAGGCTCCTAGCTCAAGGGGCGATTAAAACACTCAAAAATGTTTAGAACTTAGACAACTCTTAAATGGGTCTTCTTGCCTTGAAGGAGCCATTCCTCGTGTAATTCAAGTTTTCCTTATATAGGCAATGGGTTGGGAGTAAGATTCCTAGCTATCCAATGTGGGATTAAAGAAAGGCTAGTTTGAGGCTAAAATGGTAGGTTTTAGGCTAAGGAGTGAAACTGCCATATGGCACTCCCAACAAAGCACCAAATCGTATCTTTTCTATACAAGCCCTAGTTTTAGACTTATTTCAAACCAAATTCTGGGGTCTGTAATCCGGTACTTTAAAATCTGGCTGTCGTTGGAAAGCTCGTTCCGAGCTCTTTCAAATGACGTGGGACACGGGGGCGGTCTCAGTAGGAACCTTATCAAAATCTCTTGACAAACAAGGTCCTGGACTATGCAGTGTATGGGGAGAAATAGTGGCCGATTTGCACCAATCTTGCACCAGAGTTTAGTGTTTGAACCATGTCAGTGAACAACATTAATTCACAACGTCGAAATCCATTTTAGAAAAATATTTTTCATTACAATTTACAAGGAAATTTTGGTTATTTTTTACCCTGAGTAGAATTGTCCTAGTATGAATCATCGAATGCAAAATCTACTTGTGTCATCATGAGGAGGAGGAGGGGGGGGGGTGTTTACAAAATTAGGTGTATGCACTATACTATATAAAGGTGCTTCTGGAATTAAGAAAATAAGAAAAAAGTTGACTTCACATACCAAGTAAAATTGTAGGGATCCTTCCCTTAATAAAGTAGCATACATATTTTGCATTTTAATAAATAATTTGTGTTTTGTTTTTTTAATCCAATAAAAGTTTCTATTATTTTCATCACAATTTCTGGAAAATATTTTCAAAATAAAAAGAGTTTTATCATCTTGTGTATTTAAGTATCATGCTTAGAGTTAACATGAGGTTTAACCATGGAAGCACTTGCAACAAGGTTCAATTTTTGCAACCACATTAAATCATAGTTAGGATACAACGAGTCTGGTTTAATTCTTTCAGTTTTTTTTTTTTAAAATTATAACTAGAGAATTATGAGAAATTATCAAGTTTTCTCTTGCAGTTTCTAAAGAAGCTTTTTATCACATGATTTGATTATTTAGTGTCTAAGAATTTAGATATGCAATATATAGTAGTCATAAAGTTTTCTGGATTTATTGTATTAAATAACTACTTGTTTAGCCTTAATTAACATTTATTGCTTTATTAATTGTGGCATGTTTATTTTCTGAATTCTACCAAAAAAATGTTTATTTTCTGAATTAATATCTGATTTATGGTTGCTATCAGAAATCATTTAGACAATTTTGGATCTTCAAGTGACTTATCCGTAGCTGTCCTACATCACAACTTCCATTACTGTCTGATGTTATAAGTTTTCCTTTAGGATAAACTTATTACAAGGGTATCTAACAAGCACACATGCAGTAAAATTCTAATAGTAGTCTTCCAATAATATGTCATATTTTAGGAGTGATGAATTATAATAAGCATCTCAATGTACAATATAACTATTGTATTCAATCTATGAATTTGTATTGATCATATGAAATGGATTGAAATGAACATCCACTAAATTTGGTGAGTTATTCAACCGATAATCGATTTATAGATAAAATCAGGTTGAGTGCGATTAGTTGCAATGTTGTTCAACTAGTGCCTCAAAAAAGTTTTTGACAAATGAAATTGTATTGATCATAGGACGGATTGAAATGAGTCACGTAACTTATTGTATGACTCAATCCAGTTATTGATTTTAAATATTAAATCAAGTTGAGTGTGGTTAGTTGCAATATCATGCCACTAGGATTTTCCCTTCTCACATTCGATGATCTTCAAGTTTCTTGTAGAAAGGCTAGTGCATGTCAACATTTGGTAGTTCTATTCACAGGTTACATATGTGGCTAATGTTGTTTCTATGGTTACGTTATTTAGAACTTTGTATATGGATTTGGTATTTTAGAAGTTCATTTCTTATATATTTCTTTTTATTTTTCTATAGAAACCAACTGCAATATATCATTTGGTATTCTTATGATATGAAGTTTTTTGTATTTCCTTTAATTTTGCTCCAATTTTATAATTCTAAAATATTTATTCATTTATTTCTTCTCATATCTCTAAGTTTCTATTCTCTATTGATGTTCTTAATTGAAGATGAACTAAATTATACATAATTGCAACTTCTTCCATTCTTTATTTTTTATGAAAATTTCACTAATCCTCTTGCTCTTTATATAATTTCAAACATTTAATTTTTGCGTGTTCATTAATAGGTTCAATTACATCTCAAGGTGATATTGAGACTCCAATACGCATCCAAGTCTTTATCGAACACCTAAGCTGGAAATGATTGGTATTTAAATGGTAGTGTTTCAGCAATATTTTTGCAAATGGGTTGCATCAATTAAAAATGTGGCAAAGCTAATTGGATTTCTAATTGAGTTGCATGAACTGAACTACCAAATTACAAACAGAAGAAAATAAAATTTCTGAACATAGATACTTTTGAAGAATCAAAGAACGATATGGATACTTGGATATTCTTTTCGCAGTCTTCTGTAACCATTTTCATGCATGGGATTTCTGCTTTTTCACACTTACTTTTATTAGTAGTTTTATCCATTTCTTGGGCTTACAAGAGACGCACGATGCCTTCCCTTCAAAATTCAAAACCAACGTTGAAGAGCAAATACTTGTACTATTTGTTAGCCCTTATATGTTGCATGAGTCTGTCTTTTTGGGCTATTCTCCTATGGGTGTTAAACTACATCTCTGGATATAGACATGGTTGGTCAGATCTGAAGGTTGTTACCCAAGTGGATTTTACATTCAGAATACTCACTTGGTTTATGATCTCTGCTTACTTGCACACCCAGTTTTTCCATTCAAGTGAGCATAAGTTCCCTATTCTATTAAGGATTTGGTGCACCTTCTACTTCCTAATGTCTTGTTCCTATCTTGTTATACATCTTGGTTTGTATGGGAAACATTCATCATTTCCATTCCTGCTATGGGCCACTGATGTTGTATCAATTATTGCTAGTTTGTTATTTTGTTCTGCTGGGTTGTTTGGGAAGGGACGAAAAGATGAAGATTTCCAATTTTTGAAGCCTCTTTTAAAAAATAGTTTTAATCGAAACAATAGTGATGATGTACAAGGATCAAGTGTTTGTGGAGATGGTGTAACTCCTTATGCAAATGCTAATCTTCTTAGTATTTTTACTTTTACTTGGATGGGACCTTTGCTTGAACTTGGGCATAAAAAAACACTAGACCTTGAAGATGTTCCTCAACTTCCCAATTGTCATAGTGCCAATGTGGTCTTCACTCGTTTCAGAAATAAACTTGAATCTAATAGTAATAGCAATGGTAATGGTGATCAAGTAAGCACACTCAAGTTGGTGAAAGCATTGATTCTCTCAACATGGAAAGAAGTTTTATGGACGGCTCTACTATCAATTGTGTGCACATTGGCTTCTTATGTTGGACCATACCTTATTGACGCCTTTGTTCAGTATCTCAATAGCCCTCACCAACAAAAATATAAAGGTTATGTGCTAGTGTTTATTTTCTTTCTTTCAAAGCTCATAAGGTGTCTCTCACAGAGGCACTTGTTCTTTATATTGCGAAATATGGCAATTAGGGTCCGTGCTGCTTTGTACTCAATAATCTATAAGAAGTGTCTCAAGCTTTCCAGCCAATCAAAACAGGACCACACTAATGGGGAGAATATTAATTTGATGAGTGTTGATGTTGAAAGGATTAGCATTTTTAGTTGGTACTTACATAATATATGGAGGGTGCCTCTTGAGATTGTTCTAGCATTGATGATCTTGTATAAAAGCCTTGGGCTTGCTTCACTTGTAGCATTTGTTACCACAATGATTTTGATGTTAGCAAATGTTCCACTAGAAAAACTGCAGGAAAATTTGCAAGGGAGGTTGATGGGTTCAAAAGATCGAAGAATGAAGGTAACATCTGAGGCTCTAAGGAATATGAGGGTTCTCAAGCTCCAAGGCTGGGATATGAAGTTTTTGGCTAAAATAATTGAGCTTAGAAACTTTGAAACAAGATGGTTAAAAAAGTTACTTTATACATCAGCTACTAATTCCTTTGTCTACTCTTCTGCTCCCATGTTTGTATCTATAGCTACTTTCGGGTTTTGTATGCTAATGGGAATTCCATTAGGGTCAGGGAACATTGTATCCGCACTTGCAATATTTGAGATATTACAATTGCCCATTCATAATGTCCCAAACACAATCTCCATGGTAGTTCAGACTAAAATTTCCCTTGATAGAATAGTCTCATACCTCTGTCTCGATGATCTTCAACCAAAGATAGTACAAAAGATTCCAAGAGATGACAGCGAGGTTGCAGTTGAGATAGTTAATGGGAATTTCTCTTGGGACATTCATTCCCCTAATCTCACATTAAAAGATCTTAATATCCATGTGAATCACGGTATGAGAGTTGCTATTTGTGGTTCTGTTGGGTCAGGCAAGTCAAGTTTACTTTCATGCATATTGGGAGAAGTGCCAAAAGTATCTGGAATCATTAAGTTGAATGGGACGAAGGCCTATGTTGCACAATCACCTTGGATACAGAGTGGTAAGATAGTAGACAATATATTGTTTGGTAAAGAGATGGAGAAGGAAAAATATGAGATGATCCTTCAAGCATGTTCACTAAATAAGGACCTAGAATTATGTGCCTTTGGAGACCAGACTATCATAGGAGAGAGGGGTATTAACTTGAGTGGTGGACAAAAGCAAAGAATTCAGATCGCACGTGCTTTGTACCATGATGCTGACATTTATCTGCTTGATGATCCTTTTAGCGCTGTGGATGTTCATACAGGAACTCATCTATTTAAGGTAGTTCTTTGATCTCTACCTCTAAATTTTTCTTTGATGAAATTGGAATGAAGCTCTTATATCATTTTTTACATCATAATTTGATCAACGAAAAATTTAGTTTGATCTAAGAAGATTGAAATCATGGTGGTCCAAAAAATGAGGCATATAGACACATGATATTGATCAATGCATGTTCTGACATGAAACCGAGGGTATCATTATGATATTAATATGGATAATTTTTTCTTACTTTTAAGTAACCAAAAATTCTTTTTGAATGCCGAAATGTGAACATTTGAACTTATGTGACAGGAATGTTTGCTAGGAATTTTGAGTTCAAAGACAGTAATTTATGTTACCCACCAAGTAGAGTTTTTATCCTCTGCTGATCTTATCCTGGTGAGAGTATACCATCTTTCTTTTTCTACTTCAAATCCATCAACCTTGTTTGAGAGTGATTATTCACCTTCTCTTATTTGGTAGGTTATGAGAGATGGAATGATTGCTCAAGCAGGAAAATACAAAGAAATTCTTAGTTCAGGAACTGACTTTATGGAATTAGTGGGTGCACATAAGAAAGCTTTAGCAGACCTTAATTCTATCAAGTGTATGACTGTTTTGGATAATTCAATGAATGTTGAAGAGGATGATAATATTTTGTGCAGCGAGAAATCTATTCAAGATGATGAGAAAAACGAACTCAAAAACAATGAAACAAAAAAATTGTTTGGATTAGAAGGGCAGCTTGTCCAAGAAGAAAAAAGAGAAAAGGATGGAGTTAGTTTTTCAGTCTATTGGAAATATGTTACCACTGCATATGGAGGGGCTTTTGTTCCATTGATATTGCTAGCACAAATTCTTTTTAAGCTTCTCCAAATAGTCAGTAGTTATTGGATGGTGTTGGTTATTCCTGTTTCAGTGAATCTGAGACTTCATGATAGAGGATCCACTATCATATTTATTTATGTTGCTTTGATCCTTGGAAGTTCTCTTTGTGTACTTATAAGGTCCATGCTTATTGTGACTGTTGGATACAAGACAACCACTCTACTCTTTAACCAAATGCATTCGTGCATTTTTCGGGCTCCCTTGTCATTTTTCGATTCTACTCCAAGTGGAAGGATCCTAAATCGGGTTAGTGAATGTGCTTATTTACTCTTGGGATCCAAACGATATTGATTGATCATCATAAAAGTTAATATAATTTTAAACAAACTCTATTTTTGTATACAGGTATCTATAGATCAAAGTGCGGTAGATTCCATTATTCCACAACAAATTGAAGAACTTATTATCTCGATCATAGAATTCCTGGGAACTACTGCAGTAATGTCACAGGTTGCATGGAAAATGTTAATGGTTTTTATTCCGATGACTATGGCATGCATCTGGTATCAGGTACTTTTATTGTCACTACGACTTCTCATAGTTAAAATTTTAAATCAAGCTCAATTATATTTTCCTTGTGATTAATAGGCCATTATAAAAGTTGGTTCAAGCTTTGTTTGATCAGTGAGTTATAAATTTTGTTTCTTCATACAAAATTGATTTAATACTGGATTCACATACTCTTTGGGTGTGAAAGTGGTGATTTAAATCTTCATATTTTTCTTGAATTATAAAGAATATGTGTGACAAATCCATTTTCTCAATTACATATTTTCATGCAAATTAATGAAACTTTTGCCTTTCGCTTACTAAAAATGTTTGAGAAGAAAAGACCAAACCAGGCGCATATTGTCATATTGCAAACCTACTCAAAGCAATGTAGATGTTTTTAATATGCATAAATGTTTTAGATATGCATGGACAATAATACAATCTGGCTTATTTGTTTGTTGATAGCTCCATTGGTTGGAGCCCATACTAAAAATAAGTTAATAATTAATAGAAGTTAACAATTAATAAATGGAGAATGTTTTCTGTTTTTTTGGTCCATATAACCAAACCAAGGTTTGGTTCCTATTTCTGCCATGTGGAATACAATATTGAGCTGATATTGAGCTGCCATTTGTGAACAACTGTCTAGCATACTTGGTAGCTTGTGGTGCGTAAATGCCCATTGCTACAAGGAGGTCTGTAAGGGGATCTTAGGTTGAAACACCTAATTTCATTTGTCGACCATGATAAATTAGTGAAACTTCTGAAAGTAGTAAACGATATATTAACAAATAATTCTTAATAACTAAATATTGAGGATTAAGGGAAAATGTCCATTGCAAGGCTTGATTGAATTTCTTACCATGTATTTTTAATTGTTGAACTAAACTTCCATAAAATTATGTAAGTTGAATTCTCCATCAATCATGGCTCAAATTTGAGCCCCCAGAATGATTTAGATGACCCATGTTAAAAAAATCTGAGTCCCAATGGACTTGCCATGTAGCTGATATATGGGCAATTAAGAGAAGCTTATCGAGGTGGACCATCAAGAACCATTATCACATTATAAAAAGTCAGTAATTTTCGATGGAAAAATATTCTTTTTCCTTCTTTTTTTTTTTTTCCTTTTTCCTTCATAATCCTTTTTATTACCTAAGTGAAGTGCATGGGCTCCACCTTTTGCTAAACATGGAATATCATTGCACTTGGCCTAAGTACGTGATGTACCTAGATTGTACTAGCCACAATTTTTCATTAAACTGCACATTCATGTGCTTTTGGCATTAGTGAATAGGCCATACAGTTTAGTCCACATAAGAAAATTTATATTTGGCAAAACAAATTTTGGATAGGGACACATGTAATTATAAGTTGAATTTGAAATTTGATAATGTGATTACAAATTTGTTAAAATTTTGAAAAATGAAAACCACAAATTTCTGGATACAGTTACGTCCATGTTCAATTGACTTCGGGGATAGAAATTTTGAGATACTGTCAACATAAACAAGTAATGTATATAATTCAATTAACATTTAATAAAAATAAAAATAGTAATCATTCAAAAGAGAACAATTAAACTTTACAAAATAGAATGAATTTTTTTCCTATAGTTTAATTTCATCCATGATGACCAATCATATCAACCATCTAATTATAAGCTACTCATATAAGAAATATCTCATAAACAAAGTATCTATACATTCATTACACATTTTTTTTATTTCAAAAAAATTACACATTTTCTTACATTGTGTCTAATTTTATTTTTTTTAATAAACCTTGTCTTCTAGAAATACTACATATCTGCAGCACGAGAACTGTCACGGCTATTTGGAGTTTGTCAAGCTCCAATTATACAACATTTTTCTGAATCTTGTTTAGGTTCAACCACAATCAGGTGCTTCGATCAAGAAGAGAGGTTTATGGACACAACCCTTAAGCTGGTGGATGGATATGGTCGGCCAAAATTTTATTTCTCTGGTGCAATGGAGTGGTTATGCTTTCGCATGGATATGTTGGCTTCTATTACATATGCTTTCTTTTTGGTTTTCTTGATCTTAGTGCCGAAGGGGGTACTGAGTCCTGGTAAAAGTTGAACTTGAGACCATGTAAAATAATCCTTTAGGGAAACCATGATAGACTATTCACATGAAACAATGATTTCAAATTTTTTTTCTTTTCTCTCTTGAAGGTGTTGTGGGTTTAGCAGTCACATATGGACTTGGTTTCAGTTTGCATGGAGTTGTATGGGATCTTAATCAACTTGAGACTAAAATCATATCTGTTGAGAGAATACTACAATACACCTGCATCCCTAGTGAACTCCCTCTGTTCAGAGAAGAAAATAGGCTAGGTTGTGAATGGCCATCACAAGGGGAAGTTGATATTGTTGATTTGCAGGTAGTCCTTTATCTAGATTCCTCAAGTTTTTTTTTATCTCCTTACTTATTTCCTCATTTTATGGAATAGATACTCTAAAGCCTAATGTTGCTAGATACTTCTTGTTACTTTTATGAAATTCTACTAAGCTACATGGTTTAATTGTATGATATGTATGTAGGTCCGATATGCCCCACACCTTCCTCTTGTCTTGCGAGGTCTAACATGCACTTTCCTCGGAGGGATGAAGATTGGCATTGTTGGACGAACAGGAAGTGGTAAATCAACTCTTGTACAGGCTCTCTTCCGTGTGCTTGAACCTACAGCTGGTCAGATTTGGATAGATGGTATCAACATATCTAAGATTGGCCTTTATGACTTGCGGTCAAGATTGAGCATCATCCCGCAAGACCCAACAATGTTTGAGGGGACTGTAAGAAGCAATATTGACCCACTTGAAGAGTACACTGATGAACAAATTTGGGAGGTGAGTTTTTCATTTGATGATATTTTATTAAATGACAAAGATAGAATATACATGCTTTCTGCTTTTTTATGACTTGCACTCAAATAAACAACACATCACTATTGACTGGTAGGGACATGTATCTCTATGAAATCCTTCGAAGTGATCATTCTCTATGAATTCCTTTCTTGTTGTCATCTCTTTTTATTACATTCTTTCCACTAAGATATTGAAGTAATTTCATTGATGCATTAGATCATCTTTGGGCCAAGTTTGGTCTAAGAGATTTTGTATTTGTGACGTGGAAACTGCACTATGTTTATTGCCCTTTTTAATTTCCACTTGGCATCCCTTGCTTGTCTATTTCATCTTTCACAACTCATCTTTAATGATCAATTTTCTATGTTATCTTAAATAATCAAACAAGTTGGCAAGTTGACAAAAAGAAAATTTGTTGTCTTAGGCTTTAGATAGAATCCAGCTTGGTGATGAAGTTAGAAAGAAGAAAGGGAAGCTTGATTCTGCAGGTTAGTTTCTTTTCATATTCACTATATACCAAAGTTTCTTAACATCAATTTATCCATGCACAATGCCACAATACCTCCAAAATTCTTGTTGTATGATATGACTAACTTCTAGTGCACAATCCAACCTCTCAGTCCTCAATTATTTTCCAACAAAAAGCAAGGGATCAAAAGATTAATAAAATTAATATCTTGAATACCTAATCCATTTTCACATGGTGGATTTTTTTTTTTTGTTTAAATGTGGTGGTTATTGTAGTGACTGAGAATGGAGAAAATTGGAGCATGGGTCAAAGGCAACTAGTTTGTTTAGGGCGGGCACTGCTTAAGAGGAGCAAAATCTTAGTACTTGATGAAGCTACAGCATCAGTGGATACTACAACTGACTATCTAATTCAACAAACTCTAAGGCAACATTTCTCAAGGTCTACTGTCATCACAATTGCACATAGGATAACATCAATTCTTGATGTCAATATGGTCCTCCTTCTTGATAATGGTTAGTAGCTAGTAATTAGTACACCATAATTAAATGGGTTCAATTGATCTTGGTAGTACGTCTTCTCATCTTTTCTAGGTTATTTTCTAATCAGGTTGATGTGTTTTCTTGTCTTAAGCAGGCCTTGTAGTGGAATATGATTCTCCAACGAAATTGCTAGAGATCAAATCTTCATCATTTGCAAAGCTTGTTAAGGAGTATACTCAAAGATGTAGTTCCTAATTTTTTAAAGGCTAAGTAAGTGAGCTTTGAATGGCCAAATATAAGCAGGTTTCATTAAATTGAGTTGCATTGCTATTTTGACAAAATTTTGATGGGAAAAAACAATGGAATATATATCAAGGCTGTTTGTAATTTTTTTCTCCATGCATGTCAGTATACCTTAGAATAAATTTTAGTAGTTCAGTGGTATCTTTAGAATGTTACAAATATGGCACATTGGATAAAACTGAAATTTTATAGACAAGTAGAACCAATGTCTCTTATTCACATGTCAAGTTTTAGTTAAAATAGAGTTGGCCAAGTGGAAAAATAAATCTTTGAAAATCCAATGAAAAGTAAAATTTTTAAACAAATAAATGGACAGCTGAAAAATACAATTGAACATGCCAATACAAAAGGGTAAATGCTCAACACTGAACCATTTTCTAAATATATATATCGTCAAAGTTGCTACATCGCCCTTCCATGTGGAAAAACTTGGTGCTAGTCTAGAGATACTCTCTAGATCCTGTTGGACAAAAAGATTTTGTTATAATGCTTCTAGAGCATAAAATGTGGTTGGATGTTACATTAGATATATCTTAATTTGTCTACTGCCAATTTTTTTTTGAATAACAATGATATTGACATGATGACACTGAGAGTGGTGAATCAATATCACCAATATTTCTCCCCAGAATTTTGACCTTGACTATTCACCTCACTTCTGGAACTCTCTACTAACACACTGACTGGTTGGGACAATCCTAAGTTTACCAGTACTACACACAGTCATATACACATCCACCCCGCTACCACAAAGTAGCCAGATCTACTAGACCGTGCATACCCATCCTGCAAATATACATAGCACTCTAATATCTACATGAACAATCACATCCACACTACACTTTGGCACTCTCTACTAACACACTGACTGGCTAGGACAATCCTAACTTTATCAGTATCACACACAGTCATATGCACATCCACCCCGCTACCACAAAGTGACCGGGTCTACTAGACTGTGCATCCTGCAAATATACATAGCACTCTGATATCCACATGTACAATCACATCCACACTACACACAATATTCATGATTCAGCAAGTTGCTTACATCCACAGAGCAATACCATACCTATGGTTTCATATATTGCCACAACATTATTTGACTGCGATAATAGTCCAAGAGCTCCTACTTCTATTTCTATTTATGCTACAATACAAATAAGGGCTGCAATCCCAATCCTATCAAGCCCTAACTTGATTGATTACAATGATAAATAAAGTTTAATACAAATCAATAGATTAGGTAATTCAATAATTACAACCAAGTCATAAACTAGGGATTTGAAATGAATGATTACCTAAACCTGGATAATCACAAAAGGAGAGATACAAATAAAGTCTCCAATGATGTTCACTAGAATCTTCAACTAACCCCATCTGATGGAGACACTTGAATCTTCAAGTGAACTTGCAAGTAGTATCTCTTTCCTCTTGTACTCTCTACTCTTGCTTGCAAAACCCCCTTTATGTCTTCACAAAATTTACTAATCTTTCAATGATCTTCAAAGAAACATAAATGCACTTGAGAATGGTTGTTTGAAGCGTTTAATGCAACACACATGCCCCATCTTCCTCTTATTAATTCTGTTTAAAAACTAAGGCTTAAGATCCACTTTTGCTCCCACAACTCTCCTAATCATGTTCTTGGTTCAATTTAGTGAAAATAAAAAATAGGGCTCAATTTTGACTTAAAATGAGCCCTAAAAGTCCAATTGAATTCTAGTCATTGGATTGACTTAGAAGAAGGGCTCAAATTCAGTAAAATTGAATCTTGTGGAATTTTGTCCTATCATGTCCCGACAGCATGGTTCATAGTCATCGGATCGAGTCTTGTAAGTGTGGATGGAATATGGAGGATAGGATTGGAATAATCTTTATCGAGCGGAAGCAGGAAGCATAAGAGAGGGTGTTTAGAATTTTGGCGGGTTTACCGTATATATGACTGCACTCTATGTACCCAATTACTCATTGTCCTCGTTTGGGAAACTAATAAATTGAAAGTCTAGTACCAAAAATAAATACATAACCGTCTAAAACAAACTTTGAAACAAAAATAATATTCCTTTTGAAAGAAGGAACATAGTAACAATTCTTTAAAACTAAAGATGTAGAATCAAATTCTATATTATAGGTTCGTAATGCCACAGCTTTGGCCTCTGCTCCAGTGCCCATCCTGAGACATGCTTCATTCTTGCCCAGTCTTTTTGTTCCCTTGAACCCCTACAACATATTGCAAGCATGTACCGTAGATTCAGTATCCACAAGTCATGGGTTAGATAGTCCAATTGACATATTAGTTTCGAAAAGGACAATAATATTAAATTTACCTTCTGAAGAGTTATCCATGTTGTTGGACTTATTTTTCAAGAAAATCAGGTATCCACGGAAGTTACATTTTCAATGTCTCTCTTTCTGACAAAAGAAACATTTTCCTTCCTTGGAAGATTTTTATTTTTTTTTGAATCTTTCCACTCTTGCCTTTTAGGGCCTTGCCCTTGAAAGTCTTCTTTTTCTTCCCCTTGTTCTTGGAAGAATTTTGATTCACCTTGGTGAGGTGTACTTTTGCTTTTTCCTTTTTGATTGCTCTCTCGACTTCTTGCAACATATTACCTAGCTCAGTCAACTGGACATCTAGTTTGTTCATGTTGAAGTTGAAAACAAAGGAGATGTATGAGCCAATGAGAGATCTAAAAATGATGTTTCTTTTATATTTCAAAGAGAACTTCTCGGAACCCAAACTCTCTAATTTTTCGAACAAGTTTTCAATTTTTATCACGTGGTTTATGACTGGAGTTCCAAATTTCATCTTGATACTATGGATCTGATCCATCAGCTCATACTTTATATGGTGTCTTGTTGGCTATACAACTCTTTGATCTTAGACATCATGTCACCTGTAGAAGATTCCCTTGACAGATTCGACAATCAACTTGTCAATGGAATTCCAGATGTACAATTGCGCCTTTAATTGAATCCCTTTGATAATAAGATTTAAAGCCCTCTTATTCAGCCAGCTTTTCCTTTCGTTGTTTTGCTGTAAGTTCTGTAGTAACTTCAATCCCATCCATGTTAGTGGAGTTTATAGTGGGAGACTCTTTCGTCAGAATAGAGTCAAGTCCTTCAGCCTTAAGAAGGAGCATGATGTTGCCAAAAAATAAGGGAGTTGTTGATTGGGGCAGCCATGTCGAATAAATCTACACAGGTAAAAGTAAAAGCATAAAAAATATTGTGCCCATTGAATTCCTATTTTGAACAAATTTAAATAATGGTCCTTCACTTTTTCCATATCCCTTCATAATGGAAAAAAAATTATATTAGAATTCATCAATCCTTGTATGTACTACCTACCCTATCAGGAACCAGTGCACACACAACGATTTTATGGACTACTTTGTCCGCCTCCTAGGGTTCCAATGTGATTGGTCACTTGAGTGTGAGTCCATGTCCTATCTGTTGACACACACTCAAGTCATGTGTATTCCTATCGATTCAGAGTGAATCATGATATCATGAGAGATGGCTCACTAACAAAGTATCCTCTCACTATCCATATCCATTTCCTATCCAATAGGAGATAGTGTAGACCGTATGATGGTGAGATCCTTACAATGTTCTATCAGTTCTATTGTGGGGCCCTCATTATCTACCTCTACATCCATCATCAATAAGAGGCCATGAACAAAGATCTACTAGTTAAGATCTATCCAGATCACATATGCTTTAAAAGTAGAGGGTAAACAATCGCACACAAAATATATCGTCATATATAGAAATTACAATGCACAAACTAAAGTAACATATAAAATGTGGTTATGGGATAGTAGGTTTAGTGAGAATAATAATAATATTATTATTCCTACTAAAACAAAGATTATTTAATTTAAATTAATTTGAAAAACTATGCTTCAACCAAAAAAAAAAAGGTGAAAAACCATGCATTCAATGCATCAAAAGATGCACATACAAAGTGTTTGCTCTGTCCTTTTGCATCTCTATGCTTTGTCTTTGACATCTCCATGTTCTTTTCTATCTCCTTCCATCATCGTATGGTGGCCTTCATAATTCTTTGTGATCTTCAAATCTCCATTGGTTGCCACTATATAAAGTACATAAAAAATACAACCTAGTTTTTATATACACTTTCTTTGGGAAAGAAACCCCATTCGTAAATACAACCCATCATTGTATTGCCTAAGGGGTCGAGTACATAATTTTATCAAAAATAATGGGAGGAGAGAGAGAGAGCACAATGCGCATCACATTCCACATTCCATTTAATACATGTACAATTAATACTACCATCCACATAGATTTACAAATTAAATCTATTCCCATAACCACCAATATATAATAAGATTTTCCATAGAGATGTCTAATAAGGTAATAACACATGTGATGTCATATCAATATGTGGCATATAGGGTAAGTACACCTCATTCACATAACTCTTTAAGTAAGAGTGTACCACAAAAAAATTGAACATAAAAACGTTCAATAAAAAATACCCCAAAAATTTTTCATTTAAAATAAGAAATTTAAAAAAACAATGGATTTGGGTCTGCCAGTGTACCGTACGCTGACAGCATGCACTGGCAGCAGATGCTGCTTACGTTCCACACGCAAGCAACAGTTTTTTTTTTTTTAATAATGATTGAAATAAAAAATAAGAAATTTATTTTTCTCTTCCTCAATTCAGTCATACACATCACATTCTAAATACAATATGCAAACCCTTATTGGAAAAATATTAACCATTAACGTAAGAACATGGAAAACTCTATTCTATCATAACCATTCTCTGAATATGAACGATCAAGCACCACTCTGATACTAATTGTTGGATTTAACCCGATGGTGCAGTGGAATCGGATCGGGTCACGCACTTTTCGTTTATATTCAAGAGAAGTGAGAAACAATTTCAAAACAAAATCATGGTTACCTTAGAGTCGTTAGTGTAACTCCTCCTATAGATAATAGGTCTTCTAAATATGTATAAACTTTGAGATTGATATGGGTTCAACACTTTGAAGCTTGTGATCAATCCTTACAACTTGAAATCGAAAACAATTTACCAAAAATTCTTGGGGTTCCAAAACCTAAGTTTTACTCCTTGCACACACCACCACAAGAGAGGGGAGAGAGGAGAAATCGTGGAAGGGGGAGAGGAGCCACCAAAACCGTGGAAGGCTTCTCCCCTCTTTCCCTTTTATAATTTTATTGACCCATTAGGTCACAAGGTTGCCTTCCATATTGGTTTTGGCCTAATCTTCTATTTTGGTGATTTATTGAATCGTTACTTTTTGCAACTCTAATTTGCTATGAATCAAAGACATAGAATCTCAAAAGGGATGCAATCTCTCTGATATATGGCTTGTGAGATACTCTTACAATATCTCTTGCCATAATATAAAAAGATAATTAGCCATAAATATATTATTCTCTCATGTGATACCATGTGTCCAATAAACTCTTTTAATTATACATAAGCCCTTCCACTTTTTCAGTATCCCATAATGAACTATAGTGTATGTACTTTAATATTACTAATCCCCAATTCATCACGTACATTGATTAAGAGAATATGTGATTGTAAGAGAATATGTGATTGTAATCGGACTACTGAAAAACCTTTGAACTAAAAAATTCAATATAATATATTAATTTTTATATCAAAAATAAATTCAGAAAATATTTCAAATAAATATTGGATCCAGATTTTATGTACGACCAATCACTAACTTTCTCTCTCCTGGATATTCTTCATAAACGGATAGGGGATTCCATGTTGAGATCCTCTTTGCTTACAATGTAGGATCACGAATCCAATGTGCCGGTTTATAATCCTAACAGACATCAACCATTGGCTTACTAAAATCCATAATGCCACACTGCAACAAATGGAATCTCAGGTTAAAGGGTCATCGAGTGGTGGATAAGTATATCAAATCACTCATACAACTTGTAACACTACATATGATATAAGTATCAAGTTCATATCTATACACGTTCTCGACGTGTACCCACATTCATGCATTAAAATCACCTTTTCTCATGACATGTGATATGACAGTCATATAAACGGGATATGCAGTCGAGTTCCCAGTCAAGACCAATTTTAAGTTTAGACCTATGGTACATTCTTATAAGCCCAAATAATAACAAAATATAATTTTAATAATCTGGGTTTGATGGACACATTTCCAACATTTAGTGTTTTTCTTTTTCATCATGTATGCCTTACTTTCATGTATACTAACCATGCAACAGGGCAGGATTGAGGCATGTCATCACTTTCCTCTTTTTTATTGTGTGGATTAAGTTTGTATATAATTGACCCTCTCATAATCAACACACCTAGGGTTGAAGTCCAGTTTTACCAGGTGAACCTAGGTCCTTAACACCTTCCTTGGACCGCAAATTTACACAAACCTTAACTTGTAGTTAGATCATTTTGGAGTTGAGTTTTAGATTTATTAAGATTTATTTGTGTCTAATTAAGACCCTTATCTAGGTGGCGACTCTCAGTCAATAGATACTAGGGGACCCTTTGCATTCTTTCAAAAGAGGGAGAGGTTCTGAAACCCCCTTTGTCCCCTCAACTCGCTATCATGCCATGTTGCTAGCTTGGGCCATGGCCTTATGACCCCAACACCTATACTATGTCCATGCCACCTCATCAAAACATGTCACATCACCAGCCTCATGCCACAACATCTGCCATCATCCATCTACCTCAGCCACTATGTTGCCATGCCTGAAATCTTACCAAGCATATCTGCCACATAAACCTAGGATGCCTCCCATACACTACCAATGCCATTAGATCTCTGCCAAATTCTAACACTGCCAATATTTTCATACAAAACCATATAAACCTGGAAGCCTTTGAATCACTGCCAACCTGACTGTCACTGTCATTGCACTGCATACTATGTTCAGTCACTGCCTAACCTCTATGAACACTGCTATAATATTTGTGCACCTTCAACAGTTGCCAACAATGGCAACACTGCTCCAATTTCCCATTTTATTATGCCTAAATTGTTCTTACCAATTCTTGCTATGAATAAATTTCTTAGTGTCCATGCTTCTCAAAATTCTCCTTCCATGGTCTTGCATTATGACAAGAAAAGTCTCAAAAAATTTGAGCTACAGCCAATCACATGGAATGTTATTATGACCTAAAAAATGTACGGCTTAGGTTCTTCACAAAAAGTATATCTTCTTCAATAGATAAAACTTCATAATTACATTAACTTTTTGGTTGATGTTTATGTTTCAGAAAATCTCCAACATCCCAATTTTTGGTAAGTTAGGAATGTCAGAGGAATTAAGTGATCTATATATCCTTTTGAAAGAGGAAGGTTTTGGTCCCTTTCGTTGAACGTGCTTTCTTTGTTACCTCTCCTTGTTTTCGTTTGCAATTACCATTTTGGGCTGGATATACTTGTTAAGTTCATAGAATTTTGGATTATATATGTCATACGTTATTGTTTCAATGGATGTAATTATAAAAGTAGATTTCATGATTTGGTTGTTATATTAATCTTCCTTAGCAACTGTTTTTGGACAGTAAATTCCCTTTCTTGGGTGCATAGGGGCTCTGGAAGTTGGAGTAAAATGTGAATTTTGTTAAGGGTAGAGTTGGACACAGAGGTGAGATGCCTTGGGGAAAGGTAAGGCCATCACCCCACCTTTCCCTACCTGTATAGTGAGGCATACTTATCACACAAATTAAGTCTCACATGATTGAAAAGGTCATACAAAAACAAGTGCTAGCTAGTTCAATGGGTTTACATTGAAATTATTGATTGGATGGGAAGTTCCAATTACGGATTAGCCACGTTTCCATGATACAATTGTTGGGCCCTAGCTTGTACCAATGAAGCAAACTGATCTTTCAGATCAATTTGACATTTCCTTGCATTTTATTAGTTCTTTGAAAATTGTTTGAGAAAGTGAGGTTAGTAGAATAACAACTACTACTCCAAATATAGGAAGAAAAAATAATAAAACCTGATTTTATGAGAATAACCCTGAATTAAGGGTAATTTTGGTCTTTAGAAATTTGAGGGCTGAATGGTAATTGCAAGTTTACTTTAACAGTAGTAATAAAAGATAATTTTTTTTAAAACATTTTTTCATAGAGGGGACATTGGGAAATTATAGAATACATTTATCCATTTAATGGACTGACTAAAAAACTTTCCCCGCTTTTTTATTTGTTGATAGTTGACATAACTGAATTTTCCCTTATAAAATCAAAGACCCCATACATGAAACAAATCCAACTCATTCCCACAAAGGCACAAACCAACTCAGTCCATTCTCTTTTCAGTTCCACCATGATGCATCCCATTTTTTTGCTTGGACTTCTAATGGTAGCATACTTTAGTGTAAGAAAAATGAAGATTTTCCATTATCAATCATTTCAACATGGCTATTGCTTCTTCCTAATGTATCTTTTTATTTGGTTTTTATTTTTCCCATAAAAAATTTTGCAGGATTGTCAAGCTGAAATTACATTCTCACAATATTGGGAAGAGCACATTGGTCTTCCACACCCTCCACATTGGTTTGTTGCAAAGGCTTCTCCATTAAGCCCCCATCAGGTGACACTGTTTATGAATCTAATGGAGGAAAATGAACTGGCTTTCCACCTTCGTTCGTTCTGTATACAGGCTAATGTTGCTTGTTCTACAAATGCATTGATGAAGAAGACAATGTATGACAAAACCCTACCACCAATAGTCCAGTGGAATGATATGAAAAAGATATATGACGGCCTTCCAAAAGAAACAACATTATCGATTGCCAACCAATGGGGATTGCAATTTTTCCGAGAGTCAATGGTGAAAGAGGGAAATTTCATGTCTATACCTGATCTAAGGGACCCAATGTCTTATAAATCGTTCTTGCCACGTCCTTTGGCTTCAAAAATCCCATTTTCCTTTACACACATCAAGGAATTGAAGAAGATTTTTGGTGTGATGGATAATTCAAACATGGATGAGTATATTCAAGACACCCTCAAGATATGTGAGAAAAGCTGCATTCGTGGCGAGCAATGCACCTGTGCGACTTCCGCCGAGGATCTCATCGATTTTGTTGTCGAGAAATTAGGGCACCATGTACGCCTATGGACTACTGAGAACATCGAAGGATCTTATGAGAATGTTACAATTGGAGCTATGAAACTAATATATGGAAACCTCTCCGAACCACCAGCCTTATGTCATAGTCAACCATTCCCATTTCAAGTCTATTATTGCCACATTTTAAAAAAAGTAAAAGTATATGCAGTTGATATACATGCTCGAAAGAAGGTGAATCATGCAATCATGGCATGCCATTATGATACATCAACTTGGAATCCAAACCATCTTGCTTTCAAGCTGTTGGGTTTTGGTCCAGGCCTAATTGAAGTGTGTCATTGGATAAACAAGAATGGAGTGGTCTGGACAAAGACTCTAAGTTGAGTAGCATTTGAAGATTTGATAGTTCTATGATATGTGTTACATGTTACTTTTAATGATATTTTAAGGATAAATAATGACCTATTTTTTACCTTCATATTATTTCTTTCAAGTTTCAATATAATTTGTTCTTCAATTGTCCAACATAATAGATGACAACCTGATGAAATCAAAAGAAAATGTTTGTCCCATAAAGTCTTAGCTAGACATTCTTAGTCAACTAGAAAAAAAATCTCATACAAAAGTAATTATTTGACATAATATTTTACCTTCTTTTTGCCCTACAAGACAGAGTAATGGGAAACGTTAATGCGAATTCAAAGAATGGAGAGGAGATCGAGATAGTGAACAGAAGCACTAGAACAAACATGGGATTACATGCCAAAGGAATGCTTACCGAAGGGCATAGCCCTATGTATGAGGCTGACTCAGGCTTACATACGAGAACCATCTCGTAAGCCCCTGAGGCGAGGCGCACAGACAGAATCCACTTCAAAGTTGGATTCCTTTTGTGCGCCTCATGAATGTATGAGATGGTTCTTGTCCGTGAACCTGAGCTCGACCCTGCCAGCCTTTCACACCTCAAGTCAGGAAAGGTAATTTTAATGTGGTGATTTATACTCTTTTGCAATCAATTTCACTACAGCACCCGCTGCTCTAGCTAATTATCCACCCTTTCCAAGTGTGATTTTTATTAGGGGTGCAAGTTTGATCTTGTCGGCCCAAACTCTCCTGGCCCACCCTAAGCCTGAATAGGGCCTAGGCTGAGATACCAAGGCCCTGAGGGCGGATCAGAGCGGGAAATTTCTAGCCCTGAGTTAGGGTCAGGCCGGGCCAGGATTGAGCCCTCGGGCTATGCCCAACCTTTGTTTAAGTTATACCATAAAATATAATAAACTTTAATTTATTTTTATTTTTTTGTTTTTGAAACAATTTTTATGCACGCCTGTTTATGAACATGATTGTGCCTTTTAACCGTTGGATAGGTGTGGGGGCAAAAATATAATTACACACCCCTCTCTCCCCAATCCAACGGTTGAAGGCACCACCATGTGCGTACATCGCTATGCATAAAACATTTTGCTTTTCATTTTTTTGGATATCCTCACCTCGTATAAGTGTTGGCTTCATTTTCACATACCTTATTCCTGTATATTAATAGAACTTCTTTGTTTCATCAATAATTATTCATTTTTGTTATGTGTAATCAATATATGATCCAAGTTATAGCGAATTTGTCATATCATAAAAGAGAAATTATTAATTGAGTGTTGTATCCATTATGTGAATTTGCAGAAGTCATCAACTATCCTTTTAATAAAGATATAGTCTTGGTATATATATAGAAGGTAACATTTGATTCACCAAAAGTAATTCTAATTATATGATATAATTCTCTTTCATAGAGAATGTTGGGCTCAGATGGGAGCCTATTAGGCAACTCAAAAGGAGTGACGTGCCTTGGAAGATCAAAATTGGATTGAGAGTCTAGTAAGTTCACTACACTATAGTTTTACCTATAGAGATACTCTTAACTGCCACATATATTGACAATCTAATGATTTTTTTGGATGTCACGTAGGTTGTTGATGTCTTCAGGCAAGTGCTAATCCTCAAACAAACAAAAAAAAAAATATTCATTGTGCCTTTCCCACTTATTTTGGGGTAAATTTTTTATTTGGCATATACAATACTAAAACATGTGACTAAAGTTAGTCATATATATGCATTAATATTTTCAATGGTTATGGTAGGAAAAGATTGCTAAAGGACTCATCAAGGAAATAAAGGATCTACAATCTTATTATTCAAAGGAGAATCTAAAGTACAACTTGATTCTTTGTGATCTGGTAATTATTTCAAAAATACTTGCCCCAAGTTTGTATCTTCTATGGTTACGTTTTTACACCTTGTACTGTAGCTTTGCATTGAGTGCATCTTACTTTTGTTTTGTTAAGTATGTTATTGTAATAAATGGATGACTAATGTACTAAACTTTGACTAATTATAATAATTTGTGTGTAGTTTTTCATCCCCATATGCTTGGATAAACATTAGTTTTTATACGTGATAAATTTGAAGGATAAAATATTACATATTTTGGATTCCATACAAAGAGAAAACACAATTGATCAAAATATGACACAGAAAATAGTGGTTTGTTTATTGTCTGTAATTAATTTTCTTGTGTCTCAGTTAAAACATTATTTTAATTTCCTAGATGGATTAATGTGTGAACTGTTTACAAAAGGATACATGCGAGATGATTTTAACCTCGCTAAATGAGGAGAGGATACTTTCAATTTCTAAATGGAGTCTAGATCGACCTCAACTTCTATTACAAACAAACTTATATGTTTTTCAATTTTGGGTTTAACTAAAATATTCTCTTATTGTTTCATAACATATTGACAACCTTGATAAATCTTGTCATAGGCATGATTGTGGTGTCTTCATGTTGAATTTTATGGAATGTTGGGATTGGGAATTGACTGAAAATTTCTCACAGTTATGGATATGCTTATAATCTTTATACATACTTCATTTTTGTGGTTTATATTAATTTAATTTGAGTAACTTATTTTCTTTTATCATTCGTTCTTTCAAAATGTAGGATGACATGGTATTTATCCGAAAGAAGATCCAGGAAGACTCGATGTCATTCTCCAAAAACAATGCTAAAAAGGACACTTCAACAAAGTATGTCATTTTATTTTTTACCAATAGATATTATTAGGATATTTTAAAATCAGTAAGTAGTGTACCATTAATTTTTTTTTAGGGCAAAAGTTCTCTGTGGGGGAGTGTGGCCTTTGTGCATGCACAAGGGCCAATGGGAGTGCGCACGTGGATCATCAATTGGACGAGGCAGGCATATCTGCCTTTCATGGGGTAGGGCGATCATTTTGCCCCTGTGTGGGCATGGGCGGTACACTCCACCACAAAAAACATTTCTCATTTTTTTAAAATATTTAGGCACCATTTGATAACCACTCCAAGAAACATGTTTCACTGTTTTTCTGTTCTAAGAAACGAAAAAACACCCCAAAAATTATTTGACAAATTTGTTTTGTTTTCTAATTTTTTGAAACAGAAATTAGAATTTATGGATCATGGAACACTTTTGACGACACAAGTCTGAGGTGTTTTTCTGTTGCTTGAAACAAACTCAAAGAACCTGTGCCCTATAATTTCCAAGAAAGGGGTTCAAAGTTGAGAACCACACTCTACTCTCCTCGTCCTCAAGAGCTTAATAGGAACTAGGAAGCTCTCTCATCGCTACATGTTCATCGTCCGAGGTCGCTGCATGTTCATCGTCCATGTACCCTCCCTCCCATATCTCTCTCTCTCTCTCTCTCTCTCTCTCTCTGAGCTGGTCTGATCTGATCTTCTTCAATGAAAGACCATAGAAAGGTGCGACTAATTTGGGCAAAATTTCTAGGGTTCAACGATGAGCAGAAGCTTGCAAGTATTGTTGTCATTATTGTCTTGAAATCTGTAAAAAAAAAAACTCATTTTCCCCTTCGTTCTTCTCTCATCGTTGAACCCTAGATTTCACAAATCTCACAAATGTCATCTATTCAGATTCTCTTTGGTTAGTGTTCTTTCTTGTCTTGTCTTTTTCTCTCTGTTCTGCCTTTGTTTTGGTCTAGTGGAGAACTATAAAGAACTTCCAATGGGGGTTTGATTTGATTTGATGCACAATACAATGTGGGTTCTTGTCCATGCATGTAATGCTTATGGACAGTCAAGTGGGGATTATAGATTCTTCCCCATTAGTGCTTAACATTATCTCATAAGCTACATTGAATTCCCAAGCCATACTAAGGGCCCCTGTCTTTTTTTTTTTTTGCTAAGGATCAGCAAGAATATATTAAAAGGAAGAAAAAAGAATACAAGAATTTAATGTCCAGGCAAACCCAGATAGATACAGAAACATCACACTAAGGCCAAAAGCCTACAGCCAAAAAAGAAACACAGAAACAAGCTAAGGCCCAAAGCCTTGCAGCCAAGAAAGAAAGACACACCCACACTAGTCAAATCTGAATCTAGGCCTACCCTTAGCATCATCAGACAAAAGGCTCCAGGCCGAGGAGGGGAAGTCTGAAACCCATGGAGAAGATACACCACTGTTCGCCGCTGACTTAGCAAGGAAATCTGCTATGGGGTTGGCTTCACGGAAGCAATGGGAGATCTTCCAAGAGATAGAGAGAAGGAACGGTGGCAAGCCAATCCACTGTTGCCTGACAAACCAAGGAATCGAACCAGTACGGAGAGCACCCACAACAGACATGGAATCACATTCTACCCATAAGCGAGTCACACCCATTTCCTTAGCTCTCAATAAACCATGGAATAAAGCCATGAATTCCGCCACATACTTGGACTTAATGCCAAGAAAGAAGCTAAAGGCCGTTACCAAGGTTGCCCGATCATCCCTAATAATGCCGCCAGCCCCAGCCTTCCCCGGATTCCCTAGAGAGCAGCCATCAGTATTAAGTTTCACCCATCCTTTAGGGGGACTGTACCATCGGACTTCTGTAATGGCCTGAGCATGCTTAGGGAGCACCGGAATATCCAAACATCTAGCACATGAGAGATCAAGCAAGGAGGAGACTGGGTAAGAGAAAGCCCTGGAAACGTCCCTCAAAGAAGCAAGAAAATTGGAGTAAAGAGCTTCCAAGCCCTTGTCCTTCCCTTCAAATTTCCTACAATTCCGCTCAGACCAGATGCAATATGGAATCAAAACCAAACCAGACAGCCAGGCATCTCTCATGGGGACAGAGTTGGTTTTCCTTTTCCACCACAAAAAGAAGTATAATAGGGGCAAGGAGCCAGGCCATTTGACATTAAACAGGATCATAAACTTCTGCCAAAGGCTTCTAGCAAAAGGGCACTCCTGGAAAATGTGGGCGTCCGATTCCACATAGGCCTTACAAAAATCACAACGCGAAACCAGGTAAACTCCTTTTCTAGACAGCGCCATGTCCGTAGGTGTTTTTCCATGAATCAAGCGCCAAGCCAAGTAGGAGTGTCTAGGAAGGAGGGCCTTATTCCACACCAAATTACTCCAAGAGACATTCGGGCTTTTTTTCCTTGGCATCTCCCAAGCTGAATACACAGAAAACACCCCCTAGGGGGTGATAACCCAAAAACAAGAGTCCAAACTAGACGGTTTGGGCAGCAGAATGCTCTTAATGACTTCAAAAGTATCAATAAGATATGAAGAGCGGACTTGGGGAGGGACCAAGAGCCATCAGAAATGAAATCTGAGGCCAAAGCGGTTTTATCCAAAAAGAAAACCGAACCAAGCCCCGAAGCATCTGCAATCGATCACTGCCCAGCCAACAATCATTCCAAAAGCCGACAGAATTTTCATTACCAATAATCCACCTTTCTTGCTGCTTAACAAAGTCCCAAACTTTACGGATACCCGGCAAGATTGAGGAGGATAGAAAAGGGGACGTTAAGGAGCCATTAGGGGAGACAAACCTCGATCGCAGGAAATTACAAACCATCGAGTCATCATGTAGGATCTACCAAGTCAACTTACAAAGCAGCGCCTTGTTGAGGTCACGAAGGCGACGAATGCCCAACCCACCTTCCGCTTTAGGCTTGCAAACCAAATCCCACTTGACTGTCAAGACCCTTCTAGCCTCAATATCTCCCGACCAAATAAAGTTACGGATCCATCTTTCCATTAAAGACACCAGGGAAGAGGGCCACCTGTAAACAGAAAAGATGTGAACCGGTAAACTTAACATCACAGACCGCACAAGCTCCACTGTACCTGCAAAGGACAGCAGCTTACCTTTCCGAGGGGCCCCTGTCTTTCAATTCCTCTTTCTTTGTCTATGTAAGAGGTGACTTAGTAAGGTTTGCGCACAAGTGAGCTGATATGGTATATCCTGCACATCAGCATGGAAACATTGGAAACATCTTTGAGCCTTCTTTTGCCAGACACAATTTTCTTACTATTAGGTAAATTGCCCTGTTGCCTTTAGAATAGATCTTGGATTATTGTTACTGTCATGAAGATTGGTAAGATAAAAAAAAAACAGAGGATGAGGGAGAAGCAGAGAAAGGAGAGAGGTGGGGGTGGGGGGAGAAGATATCCAATCAGTGGAGGATGTATGCTTTTGCCATCGAAACGGGTATAACCCTACATGTGTATGGCTCTCTCTTCCCCTTGTTAAGTTCTTCAAAACAGAATTTACTTTTCATACAACTTTAAAGAATTTTATTGATACACAGGTGTACGTTTAAAACGTGAACATTAATAACAAATAAAGTTAGAATATTAATACATTATTAAATAAATATTAAAAATGAAAAATATCAAAAAAATGTATTGATATTCTAACTTTATTTGTTATTAATGTTCTCACGTTTTTAACGTACTTACAATATTTTTTTGGTTAACCAGGGATTCTTGTCAAGATGGGTTTACTCATACAAAAGATTTATGTCCAATCTATATGAATTATGTTGTTGTAGGGACAGCTCAGGAAGCTGAGGCTTGAGGAATCCGGGAAGGAATCACAAGAAGATTATCCATGGAGTGTCAAAACCTAGAAGTTTGGACTGATTTGCTGGAAATAGGCAATTAGATCTCTCATCCTGAAGATCACATCTGGTCGTAGCAGTTGTTTTTTTTACTTTTAGACATTCAAACACTTTTGAAATTTGCTACTGAGGGATGTATTAAGAAAGTATATAGAAATTTGATTTCGGTTGCTCATGACTTAGCAAACATAGCTTGAACTAGTCATAAGAAGGGTTTCTTTACAGACACTGTTTTTAATCTTCTTTGCTAGATTTAATGCATTTCATGTTATATCCATGAAATTTCACCCATCCAAAATTTTGCACCAGTATAATATAACCATTGGAGTAATAAGAATGAATTACTATACATAAAGGTATATTGTTGACACTTAGTGCTCTACAGTACAGTCAAACTGTAGAACATTTGAAACAATAGGCTTAACCCAATAAGTAAAAAGTTGTGTGATCATCTCCAATCACTTTCAGGAATGAGTCAACATTCTCCCAAACTCCTTCAACCTTATTGTCAACTTGTCCAATTTGTCAGTATTGTTTTTCCAAGGCAACCTAACAGATCACTCATTTCTGCCTCACTCCTTAGTGGGCTTCTTTCCTTGGCTCAGCCGTCATAGCCTTAATGTCTGGGATTGGTTCTCCTATGCTCTATGCATTTATTTCTGATTTCATGTGGAAGTTGGCTTGTTCAAGACTGTTGTAACCATCTGAGAGGCTCTTTAGATCAGATTCCAGCTTAGCAGCTAGGTTTCGATATGTGGATGGATAAAGTTCAATCGTATCTTTTTCTAATTTGAGCTTCTCAACCTGTTGCATTGCTTCTTGAATATCTCTGCGGAACACATATACATATGCGTGCAGGTCATCATGGTCCTTGCACGTGACACATATGCGTCTTCACACTTAAACACCAAAGGATGAGAAGTGGGGGAAAACTCCTTTGGTATTTCTCAGGATTCGAACACTTGACCTCCCTACTCTGATACCATGTTCGCTATACATTGTGTTAATCCATTGTTTGAATATTGTTTCTTATTCCTATTATTTACTTTGTTTTGTTTCTTATGAGTATGGTGATAATTGTAATGCAGTGAACAGATGCACGTGTTTAGTGGATAACTATACATTGTGTTAATCAACCTCTCCAAATTTTAGTCACATGGAATAAAAGGTTATGATTAATTTGAGTAGCCCATCAGATAAGGGTGGTTTTTGGTGTGGATCCAACTCGATTTCTTAATCTATATTTTCTATGGCCCATTATTTAGTAAAGATGTATTGAAGATTGATGTACAAACTATCTACAAGTGAAGTGTGGGTTGTGGACTTGTAAATTGTGGAGTAGAGATCCTCTTTGTTTTCTTCGTGATAATTGCATGGCTTTCTAACAGTGTTCATGGATGCTGGAATGGCCTAGCTTTTTCTTACCATGTTGATGGTTATTCTCTCCTCCTCTACACCCCTTGAACCTTCAACCTCAAGGTTGTACACAGAATCGATCAAAAATCCATTAAGGCCAGGAATAGGCTTGTTGATGGTTATGCTCAATCTCTCCTAAGGGCGTACCTAGTGCACGAGGCTCTCACCACTACGAGGTCTGAGGAGGGTCATAATGTACGCAGCCTTACCACCCCTCTTTCTTCCAGATTTATTATATCATTTCACTTATGAGGCCCACAAATCTAGCCAGCACAAAGATCAATTAAGTTTAAGGGAAAAAGAACATTGTTTGATCTTGTTCCCCTGCACCCACTCACAAGGGGGCAAAATGACCGCCCCCACGCCTCCTAGTGTATGCCCCTATACGTCCCCTCAATGACCCCCACATTAGTCGCGGGCAACAAATCCTTCCCCCTTAATAAACTTTTGTCCACCCAGAACTAATCTGTTAATGTGAAAATATTGAAAAATAACACCCTCCAGCTAGTTCTTAATTTGAGAATCTATAATTACAATGTATCTTTCTCTATTTGTGGTTCCAATGAAGAAATTTCTTGGGAATTGATAAAAGAGAAGAATTGGATAAGAATTGTCAACTGAAATTGCACTAAAGGAACAAGGAATCTGTTCAGCCAGAAATTTAGTTGCTCTGCAAGTTAATCCAACATGAGTTACCAATTCCATCTTGGCAAGATAAAGTAACCCTCTTTACCAGAAAAAACGAAATTAAAAGAAGAAGGGGAAGATGAAGGAAATTGGAGAAAAAAAGTAAGAAAACTATTTTGGATTTAAATACTCAAAATGGGCCGGCAAAGATTAATCCATTCCTTTCTCTGTGTGCGATGAGAGGTGGGTGATCGATCGGATTTGCAGGTTAGGGCTGAGTTGAGAGGTAGAAGATAACGATGGGATTGGGATTGAGTTAGCAATTCATTAAGGGCAAAAGGGTAAACTCTAAAATGCAAGTATTTTCTTAGGTTAGTAAAAATTCGTTTTTCAAATTTATCCATTAACTAATCTTAAAATGCTAACGAACTAGGGTTAAGTATTTTTTTTTTTTTTGGGTAGAGAACTAGGGTTAAGTACATTGAAGTTTGAAAAGTAGGGAAGATTTGAATAATTGTCAAAAAAGCAGGGGAGGTTTACGTATTTATCAAAAATGTTAGGGGAGGTCAAAGTCATTTAGTCGAAAAAAAGTTTCCCCAACCGCTAAACCTAATCCTCTTCGGCATGATGACATGTGAAAAGAGGGATGTTGAACCATCCGTGCTTAAAAGATGAGAGTCAGCCACTGGGGATGCCATTTAACTGGCTATGTGTCATCTATGGACAGGCGTTTTCATGGGCCTAGTATAAAACTTGAAAGAAAAAAAAACTAATTTTCAAGATCAATCGATCGGATTGGCCCGGTTTCGGTTAGGCCTAATCAGGCCTCCCCACTTTAGGACCTCGCACCGTGATCGGCCCGTTTAAGTAATCAGGCCTCATATGTTAAGTATGGTCCCGTTTATAAACAATCGATCGGGTAACGAGGCTTCGGTCAGGCCTTAAATGGACTAATGATACATTTATCTCTAAACGGGTCATAATCAAAACATAGACGGGCTTTAAATATGTCGGTCTGAGCAAAATGAACTATAAACAGGCTATATACATGTCGGGTTTAACAAAATGGATTATAAACGGGCTGTAAACATGTCGGGCTGAGTAAGACTATTAGTCGGTCAGGAGATTGTCAGATTGGACCCTTGCACCGAGAACGATCGACTGTTATTCAGGCCAGGCTCAAGCCTAACATGTTTACTATATGGACCGGGCCGATCTCGGGTTTTCCCGGTCTGGCCTAAAATTGACACTCCTACCCTTTGATCATTGGTTTTTTTTTGAAGGGGGTAAACATCCGATACGGTCATTGTGTCCATGAATAATCCAACCCTTTTTCTCGACGTTTTAGCTGTTAGGTAGTTATCAAGTATTTTGAATTTGATTGGACATCCAGCGCAATCCCCGGAATGTCCTTTCCTGAGGAAATCGACACCCACACTTTTCCAGTACTATTTCTAAAGAAGTGTTGTGCGTTCCAGAGGATAATTAGGACCGCCACTTTCCTATTTCTCAGGAAGTCAGGAGCTATGAAGCCAAGTCAAACCCGCCCATTTCATTTCTTTTCTGATTGATTAATATAGAGCAAATTACTTACACCTCTCCTGACCTTTTTGATAATTTTTTAAATTATCTTTGTCCTTCCGACAACTACAGAGACCTCTCTTACTTTTCAAATTGGGTTTCACTTAGCACTAATCCGTTAGTTTTTTAACGATAGATAACGAATAAATGTGAAAAAACTAAAAAAAAATGCTAATTATAATTTTTGGGTAATTTACACATACCACCCCTGAGGTTTGACGAAAGGATAATTTTATCCTCCAGTTTTGAAAAATTCTGCATACCCCCTTGAGGTTTGCAAATAGTAACAAATAAGTCCATTCTGTCAGTTCATAACTAACAATGTTAAAAATAAGAGGTGAACTGACAAAATTACCCTTGAAGGAAAAAACAAATAAAAACAAAAAAAAACCTGCAACTCATCTTCTCCAATCGATTGGGAAGATGAGTTGCTGGTATCCTTTCAAAATCATGAAGATCCTTTGTCTCCCTCTTTACTGTTAAAGCTTTGATCATTCATTGAGATGAAATGGAAATGGTAAAGTTACTCAATTAAGAGAATGGAAAGTCCACATTCCTTCTAATTTTTTAGATTCCTTTCACGTTGCTCAAACTCAAATAAGTAAAATTGATACCAAAGACAACCAACTCTTCAAGGTTAGGGCACCCTTTGGCAATGGCAATTAGACCGTGGTCACCTACATTATTGAGCTTTCTTCCACGGATGTGGAGTTCCTTTAGGCGCTTGCAGTGGTCAGCGATGGACACAAGCCCCCAATTTGTAAATTCGGACATCTTATCCAAGTGCAAGATCTCCAGATTGGAGCAGTAATTAGAGATAGAAAAGAGACCGACGTCGGTAACCACCAATGATTTCATATAGACCTCAACCAGGGATCCCCTCAACCAGACCACCACTGACTTCTTCCACTATGGCTTTGAGGATCTCATCCCAACGATTCCTAGAGTAGCAGTTGGAGATCTCTAAGGTTCTGAGTTTCTTGGAACAAATAATTAGGGGTCCAAAACACTGGCAAAGGATCTTTTCGATGCATATTTTCTAAATGGACTTGGTAGCTACACCTGGTCCAATAGGCATGGCTGCAGAACTGTCAGTAAGGCCTTTAATACCCTTCAGGGAGAGATCTTCCTGGGAGGAGGAGTGATCGAGGAAAGCGTTTATGCCCTTGGCACCAAAATTGCAGTAATCACAATTGAGATCCTTTAAACCCTTACAGTTTAGGGCGAAAGCGGCCATGGCTTCATCGATTAATTCGTCACAAGCATGGAGTTTGAGGCGAGTGAGGTTAGGGCAATGGAGAGAGATGAGGGTAAGAGCGTCGTTGCCGATGAGGACGGTCCGTATGGGATACTCGCATTTGAGGGCAAGTGTGGTGAGGGCATCGTAGCGAGTGAAGAGAGAAGGGATTAAGGGGATGAGATCGGGTTTGGGGCGTTCTGGCCCTTCAACCTCGAGGAAAAGGCGGTGTCCGTTCGACTCTCGACATCGAGCCAACGGCGCAGACGAGAGAGCAGGTTTCATCGTCTCGGTATCAGTCCAAGAAACCAACGAAATGGTAGACAACAAGCATCGCTTTATATAAATAAGGAACACATTGAGTAACTTTACCATTTCCATTTCATCTCAATGAATGATCAAAGCTTTAACAGTAAAGAGGAAGAGAAAGGATCTTCATGATTTTGAAGATGGAAGAAGAGGGAAATTCTTCATCCACTGTTTTTCCCAACTTATTTCATGGAGATTAACTCATTTATCCATGAAATAAAAGATCTTTTTAAACTTATTGTGCATAAAACCTGCAACTCATCTTCCCCAATGAGTTGCAGTTTTTTTTTTTTTTTTTTTCTTATCTTGTAAGGATAATTTTGTCAGTTCACCTCTTAATTTTAACACTGTTAGTCATGAACTGACGGAATGGACTTATTTGTTACTATTTGCAAACCTCAAGAGGATGCACAGAATTTTTCAAAACTAGGGAGTAAAATGATCCTTTCGTCAAACCTCAGGGGTGGTATGTGTAAATTACCCATAACTTTTTAACCTATAGGAAGTTACCCTATTGCCCTTACAATCTTTCCCTTTCTTCTACTTCTTCTACTTCTTCTTCCTCCTGCAAATCCACTTGCTCCCACCCCTCTCCAACCCCATCCACGTAGATCGCAATCCCCACTCTTCCACCTGAGAAACATATTAAAATTTTTCTATCTCTCTACCATTGCCCTTAATGAATAGGTAAGTCAAATCCCATCGTCATCTTCTACCTCCCAAAATCTCTCAACTCAACCCTAACCTGCAAATAGAAAGGATTTATCTAAAAAAAAAATCTGTTGCATCCTAGGAAAGGATTTTTCCTGCAAACCCATCTGGATTATCAGCAATAGAACTGAAACAAGTTCTATGCTTTTCCGGCCAGAGATGGAGCATTGATCCAAGCTATCGTTGAGAAATGAGATCCTCCAATGAGTTCCATAGTCGCGAGCAAGAAGGCACCGAATTCTGTAGGATCCAATATATAATTAAACCCCAAGCCTGAGTATAAGTAATTAACTAAAGGAAGAAGAAATCATCACAGAATGACACTGATCTAATTAAGAGTACAGCAACCAGTGAACAAAAAACAATTCTGAAGATAAAACACCCACATTTTGGGTGATATCAAATTACTTTCAATTTGAGGGGCAGGTTGCCACCAAAATCAGATCAAAGGACCCTCCAAAGGGCTATAATAAAACCCTGGAAGGACAGCTGAATCTGATGGACAGATTCAGATTAATTGCAGAAGAAAATATGAAGAAAATTACCCCAAAACAGGGTACCGCCAGTGGAGATTCTTCAATGAGACAAATTAACTCAGATCAGTCTTCAACCAAGGATCGAGTGTTCATACTTGATCGAGTGTTCATACTTGAAGACCCAAAACAGTCCTAAATTTTAATTAACAGTAGCAGCCAGATTGAGAGTACCAAGGAAAATAAAATGAATCGACAACCAAGACATTAGTAGTACCGCCAGATCAAAGTTACAAAAAAAATTAATGTAGATAACCAAATAACTCGATGGTCTTCAGGTAGATAATAGCATTACCGAAGAGAACCTACAAAGTTACAAAAAAAATTGATGTGAGGATTTAAGTGTCTCCGTCTGGAAACATGATTTTGTTTGTTCATTTTGCTTTCATTTGTTGGTGATCTAGGATTTGGGTTCAATTAGGGTTTTCTCTAGGGAGTGAAATTTGATGAGATCGGGGGTTTGTTGCCCTAGAATTGTTCTGCAAGTGATCTAATTCGCTCTAAGGCAACAAGGGAACCTCTTGCTTGGACAAAGGCTTGCATTGCATCAGCCGAGAAATCTGCTCATCAATGTAGCCATGGGAGTTCAAAGGGACGGAATCCACACTCATCTTCTTTTTCTCTATTCATGGGAACCTCCCCTGCCCTGAAGGGCATCTGAAGCTGTGGAAGCGAAACGAGAAGGATGAGGAGGTGGGTTTTGGAGAGAAGAGTGCTGTTGGATCTCATCTGGATTCAAGGTTTGTAGGAGGAAAAAGAAGAAGAGGAGGAGGAAGAAGAAAGGGAAAAGGTGTGTTGTTGTTGTGTTTTGTAAGTAAGGGTATTTTGGTCACATCAGGTTGATTATTAACACCGTTAACAGCCTGGTGCTAAGTGAAACCTAGTTTGAAAAGTAAGGGAGGTCTGAGTAGTTGTCAGAAGGGCAGAAGTGGTTCACTGAATTATCAGAAAGGTCAGGGGAGGTCTAAGTAATTTGCTCATTGATATATGATCCTTCTGCTCACGAACAACAACTCATCTAAGCTATTTTATTAAGAGTTGCAGGGGAAATTTTTTGGTTCATTGAAGAAGTGCAGGAAGAAATTAAATAGGTGCACCTCTCTCTCTCTGATTCCTGTTTTCCTTCTGTCTTATTGAGCAGGTTGAGGTGGGTTTATTATTATTATTATTATTGGTAGAGACATGGCAGCTGGTTTATCATAGAAAACTTAAGAGTTCATAATATGAATCCCTTCAATAGCATTTACAATAGCAGCATCTTGGATTGGAAAAGCTTAAGTTAGGGAGTTAGTAAGATATAAAATACCAGTATCCTGGATTTGAGATATAGGAATCCCTTCAATAGCATTTACAATCTTCGTCCCTTCAACAGTTTGTAGTTTCTTATTCCATTCCCCCCCTCCTCCCCCTCCCCCTCCCCCTCCCCTCTCTTCGTAAAACCCCGGACTGATCATTATATATGCGAGGTTAGCAAAGTCCATGCCAAAATAATATCTAAGGTCCAAAAAAGTAAGAGAGACTTTACCCAAAAAATAAAAAATAAAATAAAAGAAGAGAAAGAGATACTTGAACTTATAAATTTTACTTGAAACTTTTAACTTCAAAAATTTTGACTATTTGCATGTATAAAAGTTTTTCAATGGCTTTTATTTTTTTTTATGAAAACGAACATTGGAAAACTTTTCAACATATAAAATTTATAAGGGAAAAATTTTCAGGTAAAATTTGACGCCAAAACAAACGGAGCCTTTTCAATTTTACCAAAAACTAAAAGTGTGCATGTGTTTGTACTGCACATGACAAAAGAATAGAGAGAGATGTTATAGTAAATGGGAAGGGGGAAGGTCACATAGATATAGAAGTAGGGAAGGGAGTATGTATAACTAACTAACTAACCCTCAAGTAGTTAAGATATTAGAATGTTGTCGTTTATTTATTTATTTATTTTTTTGGAGAGGGTTCCTTCCAATAGGGGTGTTAATGGGTCGGGCTGGGCTGGGCTTGGCCTTAACCCTAACCCAACCCTAACAGCCTTAACCTTAACCCAAGCCCAGCCCGACTTTGCCAGGGTCAAGCATACCCTCAACCCAGCCCGACCCTGGCAGGTTTTTCCCAAGCCAGGCCCGGCCCTGATTGGCCCTGAATAGTGAACAGCCCAATGACCCCACTTAACAAATATACAAAGCCCCAGCCCACTTAACATATATATGTTATGTATACACATAGCCCCAGCTCATTTAACATATATATTTAGGTGTATTCTGCTATGATGTTACTTTATTCTAAAATGCATTTAAAATTTAACAAATCTAAGTAAGTTAAGGAAATTAAATGGCTAAGGCTATACTGAACTACAATGTCTACAAAGTTTAAACAATTATTCTAGTGGAGTGTATTAACTAGTTTAATTTATACTAAACATGTCATATGCGAAAAAGTGATCTAGTATATAAATATATTGATCTAATTTAAACACAAGATGAACTAATTAACTATTCTTAAAGCCAATTATGTTACATGAAAATAAATCCTAACTAGGCCTATCGGTTTGAAATTGCTTTTGGGCTGGATTGGGCCAGCTGAAACCTAAAATTTGATCTTATTTATTGAAAAGATTTTGATTTGGATTGCATTAATTTGAACTGGATTGAAATGCATGGCACTTGAAATGGGGCTATTGGGGCCCCAATTGATATGGATTGTAGATGTAGTGCATATCCGGGTCCCCTATTTATGGAGATGTACACTCAAGGGCCCATCTGTGGGCTCAATCCTCTCCTCACTCGGTTCTTCCAAATACTGGCCATGGGCCAGAACCAGATCAAAGTCTGGTTAAATTCTATCAATCAAACCAGGGGCTAAAACCTAAGCCTAAACTGAAATAAATCCTTAAGTCACTTGACTAAGCTCGACTTAAAAATTCTAGATGTTCAAGACCTCTCGGTGGGCCAATCCAATGCCAACATAGGCCCTCACGGACCCAATCCGAATGGGCCACTTAATGGGCCACTGGGCTGGATCAAAGAACAAGATCGAAGCCTATTAAGAACCAAATTCAAATCGAACCCACATTCCCAACAGATTTTTAACGGCTCAAAACCTGAAATTAAAACCAACTGCGCTCAATTCGTTAAACCCAAATCTACCCCATGATTCTGCCATGGTCTAAAGCTGAAACTACCCGAAACCATTTCAATGGGCCTATCCAATCCGAATAACTAGAATTGATCCAATGGGCTGGGCTGAAGCCCAGAGAAATAAATCCTAGAAGCCCATGCCCCAAACCGAATGTAAAAGAAAATAAAACCAGGCTTAATTTTGTAATCCAACATTGATTCAATTGAAAACCGGCCCATAGAGCTCTTCCTGAACTGAAATTCGACCTGACCCAATCCCTGGTTTTACCCTGTGGTCTAACCGGAGAGTAACCTGACCAGTCAATCGTGACAGGTTCATAGGAATTAATCACAGCCCACGTTAGGGCTGCATCGCTATGGACATCCACCTATGGTTCCTCAGGAGAATGGGTAGGTTTAGTTTTTTGGGTTTTCTCCTAATCCGTAAGGAATAAAAACCTAATCTAATTGAACCAAAATTAACAACTAAGGAATTAATATAACCTACATTAATACGAACTATAACCCAAAAGAAAATACCTTAAACACTAAGCCATAATTAAAAGGACCTAGCTAACTAAACTAATTCTTTCTATCCAAACAAAAAAAAAAAAACAAAACAAAACTAATTCTGTTCAATTAACTGGCTAATTTAAACTGAGAAAAGAAAATTACTTTAGTTTGACTTTTATTAAGGCTAAGAGAAGTGGGTCTCTCCGCTCCAAACCCGACCCCACCGAACTGGATCGATTGATTAGGCTCCTGGCTCAAGGGGAGATTCGAACACTCAAATGTTTAAAACTTGGACAACTCTTGACTTGTGGGGAAAATCCTATTAGCTTGGGCTAAAAACCTCTAAATGGGTCTTCTTGCCTTTAAGGAGCCCTTCCTTTGTGTAATTCAAGTTTTCCTTATATAGCAATGGGTTGGGAGTAGGCTTCCTAGCTATCCAATTTGTGAATTTGGTACAAAGGAAAGGCTAGTTTTAGGCTAAAATGGTAGGTTTTAGGCTAAGGAGTGAAAGTGCCACATGGAACTCCCAACAAAGCACCAAATTGTATCTTTTCTATACAAATCCTAGTTTTAGACTCTTTTTTTCAAGGGTTAAATACGCATACCCCCTAAAATGCACCCAATATTCCTCATACCCCCCTAAGGTTCTGACAAGTCCACACGCACTCCCTGAAAATTCTATGTACCACCCCTACTTTACCCCCCTAAAGCCATTTAAGTCCACACCAGGCATTAAATGCAAGAAAATGACCAAATTACCCTTTCTTCTATCTCTTCTAAATTTTGAAAAGACCTATTTGCTAAAATTTAAAAAGACCAAAATGCCCTCATCTTCCCCAAATCATCTTCTTTTACAATGTAGATACCCAATACTACCACCACCACCACCGCCACCCACCATTAACACCATTAACACCATCACCACCGTGAAGCCCCACCTCCAGCACCACCTCCAACTCCTCCACCTTTACCAACTCCACTACCGAGTCCCCCTCCCTTGCCTATTCCTCCACCAACACCGCCGCCCTTACCATTGAAATTCAAGCTCGTTCCGAGCTCTTTCCACTGATGTGGGACACGGGGGCGGTCTCAGTGGGAGCCTTATCGAAAAGGCTTGAAAAACAAGAGCCTGGACTATACAGTGTAAGGGGAGAAATAATGGTTGATTCGCACCGTTCTTGCACCAGAATATAGTGTTTCGACTATGGTAGTGAACAACTACACTAATCAAACGTCAAAATCCATTCTGGGAAAATATTTTTCATTGCTGTTTACAGGGGAAATTTGGTCATTTTGTACCCCAAGTCTAGAATTGTCCAAGTATGAAACGAGTGCAAATCTCCTTGTGTCATCATTGTCGGGGGCGACAAAATTAGGTGTATGCACTCTAGTATATAAAGGTGCTTCTAGAATTAAGAAAATAAGAAAAAAATTGACTTCACATACCAAGCAAAATTGTAGGGATCCTTCCCTTAATAAAGTAGCATACATATTTTGCATTTTAATGAATAATTTGTGTTAATTTTTTATCCGTTAAAATTTTCTAATATTTTCATCACAATTTCTGGAAAGTAGTTTCCAAATAAACAGAGTTATATCATCTTGTGTTGATGAAGACATGTGTATTTAAGTATCATGCTTAGACTTAATAAGGGGTTTAACCATGGAAGCACTAGCAACTAGGTTCAGTTTAGTTTTTTTTATTTCTTTCAGCACTCTCTCAACTAATCCTTGAACCCTTGACTCAAATTTTGCAACCACATTAAATCATAGTTAGTTTTTTTTTTTAATTATAACTAGAGAATTATGAGAAATTATCAAGTTTTCTCTTGCACTTTCTAAAGAAACTTTTTATCACATGATTTGATTGTTTTGGTGCCTAAGAATTTAATTATTCAATATATAGTAGTTATAAAGTTATTTGGATTTATTGTATTAAGTAACTACTTGTATAGTTTATTTTCTGAATTACTATCCGATTTGTGGTAGCTATCAGAAATCATTTGGACAATTTTGGATCTTCTAGTGACTTATTCTTAGCTGTCCTACAACGCAACATCCATTATTGTCTAATGTGATTAGTTTTACTTTAGGATAGACCTGTTACAATGGAATCTAACCAGCACACATGCAATAAAAAGGAAATTGTAATGATCATATGAGGGATTGAAATGTGTCACTTGACTTAATGTATGACACAATCCAGTTATTGATTTAAAGATAAAGTCAGGTTTAGTGTGGTTAGTTACAGTGTCATGCCACTAGGATTTTCCCTCCTCATATTCGATGATTTTCAGGTTTCTTGCTAAAAGGCTACTGCATGTCAATATTTGATAATTCTATTCATTGGTTATATATATATTTCTAATGTTTTTTTTTTTTTTCCGATAGATAGGGGTGGGGATGTAGGATGTGAATCAGGAGACTTGAACTCAAGACCTCCTGATAGCAATGGGTCTTTTACGCACCACTAGCTACCAAGTGCGCTAGGCACTTGACCACATATATATATTTCTAATGTTGCTTCTTTCTTCTTCCTCTTTTTTTATTTTATTTTATTTTATTTTTGGGTGAAATTCTAATGTTGTTTCTATGGTCACATTATTTGGAACTTCGTATATAGATCTGGTATTTAGAAATTCATTTTTTATTTCTTTTTATTTTTCTATAGAAACCTACTGCAACATATCATTTGGTATTCTTATGATATGAAGTTCTTTGTATTTCCTTTAATTTTGCTCCAATTTGTTAATACTAAAGTATTTATTGGTTTTTTTTTTTTATAAGTATTTATTGGTTTATTTCATCTCATCTCACTAAGTTTCTATTCTCTCGATTGTTGTTGTTAATTGAACATGTACTAAATTATACATAATTGAAGCTTCTTTATTTTTTATTTTCCAATGAAAATTTTACTATCTCTTTCTCTTCATATATTCTTAAACATTTTCTTTATGTTTGTTCATTAATAGGTTCAATTACATCTATGAGTGATTGAGACTCCAATACGTGTCCAAGTCATTGTGGAACACATAAGCTGGAAATGATTGGTATTTAAATGCTAGAGTTTCAACAATATTCTTACAAATGGACTTGCATCAATTCAAAATGTGGTAAAGCTAATAGGACTTTTATTGGAATTGCATGAACTGAGCTACCAAATTACAAATAGAAGAAAAGAAAATTTACAAACATGGATGCTTTTGAAGAATCAAAGAATGATATAAATATGTGGATATTCTTTTCGCACTCTACTGCAATCATGATTATGCACGGGTTTTCTACTTCTTCACACCTAGTTTTGTTATTAGGTTTATCTATTTCTTGGGCTTGCAAGAGACAAACAATGCATTCTTTTCAAAATTCAAAACCAATGTTGAAGAATAAATACTTCTACTATTTGTTGGCCCTTATATGTTGAATGGGTCTGTCTTTTTGTCATATTCTCCTAATCATGTTAAACTACCTCTCTGGGTATAGACATGGTTGGTCTAACCTAAAGCTTGTTACCCAAGTGGATTTTGGGTTCAGAACACTCACTTGGTTTATGATCTCTGCTTACTTGCACACCCAGTTTTCCCATTCAAGCAAGCATAAGTTCCCTATTCTATTAAGGATTTGGTGCACCTTCTACTTCCTAATGTCCTGTTTCTATCTTATTATACATCTTGGTTTGTATTGGAAACATTCATCATTTCCATTCCTGTTATGGGTCTCTGATGTGGTATCCATTAGTGGTAGTTTGTTATTTTCTATGTTGGGTTGTTTGGAAAGGGACGTGAAGATGAAGATTTCCATTTTCGGGAGCCTCTTTTGAAAATTAATTCAAGTCGAAACAACGGTGATGATGGACAAGAATCAATTGTAGGTGGAGAGGGTGTAACTCCTTATGCAGATGCCAATCTTCTTAGTATTTTCACTTTTGCTTGGATAGGGCCTTTGCTTGCACTTGGGTATAAAAATACACTAGACCTTGAAGATGTTCCTCAGCTTGCCAATTGTCATAGTGCAAATGTGGTGTTCGCTTGTTTTAGAAATAAACTTGAATCAAATAGTAATAGCAGTGGTAATGGTGATCATGTAAACATACTCAAGTTGATGAAGGCATTGATTCTCTCAACATGGAAAGAAATTCTATGGACGACTCTACTATCAATTGTATGCACATTGGCTTCTAATGTTGGACCATAGCTTATTGACTCCTTTGTTCAATATCTCAATAACCCTCACCAACAAAAATATAAAAGCTATGTGCTAGTGTTTATTTTCTTTCTTTCAAAGCTTATAAAATGCTTCTCAGAAAGACACTTGTTCTTTCTATTGCGAAATATGACAATTAGGATCCGTGCTGCCTTGTTCTCAATAATCTATAAGAAGTGTCTCAATCTTTCAAGCCAATCAAAACAGGAGAACATTAACTTAATGAGCGTTGATGTTGAAAGGATTGGCTTTTTTAGTTGGTACTTGCATAATATACGGAGGGTGCCTCTTGAGATTGTTCTAGCATTATTGATCTTGTACAAAAGCCTTGGACTTGCTTCATTTGTAGCTTTTGTTGCCACAATTATTTTGATGTTAGCACATATTCCACTAGGAAAACTACAGGAAAAATTTCAAGGGAAATTGATGGATTCAAAAGATCAAAGGATGAAGGTAACATCTGAGACTCTAAGGAATATGAGGGTTCTCAAGCTCCAGGGTTGGGATATGAAGTTCTTGACTAAGATAATTGAGCTTAGAAACTTTGAAACAAGATGATTAAAAAGGTTACTCTATACATCGACTATTAATTTCTTTGTCTACTCTTCTACTCCCACATTTGTATCCATGGCTACTTTCGGATTTTGTATGCTAATGGGAATTCCATTAGGGTCAGGGAACATTCTATATGCACTTGCAACATTTGAGATATTACAATTGCCTATTTATAATCTCCCAAGCACAATCTCCATGGTAGTTCAGACTAAAGTTTTCCTTGATAGGATAGTATCATACCTCAGTCTCGATGATCTTCATCCGAATATAGTACAGAAGGTTCCAAGAGATGATGTCAAGGTTACAGTTGAGATAGTTAATGGGAATTTCTCTTGGGACCTTCGTTCCCCTAATTTCACACTAAAAGATCTTAACATTCGAGTGCACCATGGTATGAGAGTGGCAGTTTATGGTTCCATTGGGTCAGGAAAATCAAGCCTACTTTCATGCATATTGGGGGAAGTTCCAAAGGTATCAGGAATCATTAAGTTGAATGGGACGAAAGCATATGTTTCTCAATCACCTTGGATACAGAGTGGCAAGATAGTAGACAATATATTGTTTGGTAAGGTAATGGACAAGGAAATGTATGTGATGATCCTCCAAGCATGTTCACTAAACAAGGACCTAGAATTATGTGCTTTTGGGGACCAGACTATCATAGGGGAGAGGGGGATTAACCTGAGTGGAGGACAAAAGCAAAGAATTCAAATTGCTCATGCTTTGTACCATGATGCTGACATTTATCTGCTTGATGATCCTTTTAGTGTTGTGGATGTGCTGACTGGAACTCATCTATTTAAGGTATTTGTTCTTTGACCTCTACTTCCAAAAAAATTTCCTTGATGAACTTATCTCATTGCTTACATCAAAATTTGGTCAACTAAAAAATGAGTTTGATCTAAGAAGCTTGAAATCATGGTTGTCTAAACAAATGAGGCATATAGACATGAGTTTTATCAATGCATGTTCTAGCATGAAACCTAGGGTTTGATGTTGCTCATCGTTATGATATTAATATGTATAACTATTTGTCACTTTTATGTAACTGAAAATAATTTTTGAGTGCCAAAATGTGAACCTTTGAACTTATGTGACAGGAGTGTTTGCTGGGAATTTTGAGTTCAAAAATAGTAATTTATGTTACCCACCAAGTAGAGTTTTTACCCTCTGCTGATCTTATTCTGGTGAGAGTATGTCAACTTTCTTTCCCGACTTCAAGCCCCTCAACCTTGTTTGAGAGTGATTATTTACCTTCTCTTATTTGGTAGGTTATGAGAGATGGAATGATTGCTCAAACAGGTAAATACGAAGAAATTCTTAGTTCAGGAACTGACTTTATGGAATTAGTGGGTGCACATAAGAAAGCTTTGGCAGACCTTAATTCTATCAAAGATGTGAATACTTGGGATAATCCAATTAATGTTGAAGAGAATGGTAATATTTTTTGCTATGAGAAGCTTATTCAAGATGATGAGAAAAAGGAACCTAAAAACTACAAAACGAAAAAATCGATTGGCTTAGAAGGGCAACTTGTCCAAGAAGAAAAGAGAGAAAAAGATGGAGTTAGTTTTTCAGTCTACTGGAAGTACATTACCGCTACATATAGAGGAGCTTTTGTTCCATTGATATTGCTAGCAGAAATTCTTTTTAAGTTTCTCCAAATAGGCAGTAGTTATTGGATGGTGTTGGCTACTCTTGTTTCTTCAGAGAATGTGAGACCTCACGATAGAGGATCCACTATCATATTTATTTATGCCGTTTTGATCCTTGGAAGCTCTCTTTGTGTAGTTATAAGGTCCATGTTCATTGTAATTGCTGGATACAAGACAACCACTTTTTCTTTTTCTTTTTTTTTTATTTTTTTTTGGATGAATAAGACAACCACTTTACTCTTTAATCAAATGCATTCGTGCATTTTTCGGGCTCCCTTGTCATTTTTCGATTCTACTCCAAGTGGAAGGATCCTAAATCGGGTTAGTAAATGTTCTTATTTACTCTTGCAATCCAAATGATCTTGTTTGATCAACATAAAATTAATATAATTTTAAATAAACTCTATTTTTTGTATACAGGTATCCATAGATCAAAGTGCAATTGATTCATTTCTTCCACATCAAATTGAAAAACTTATTATCTCGATCATAGGATTCCTGGGAACTGTTGCAGTAATGTCACAGGTTGGAAAAATGTTAATAGTTTTTATTCCGATGACTGTGGCATGCATCTGGTACCAAGTAATTTTAATGCCACCTCCACTTGTTATAGTTAAAATTTCAAATCAAGCTCAACCATATTTTTCTCATGGTTAATAAGTCATAATAAAGTTGGTTCAAGCTTTGTGTGATTAACAAGTTCTGAATTTTGTTTGTTCACATCAAAATTGATTTAGTACTGGATTCATATACTCTTGGGTGTGAAAGTGGTGATTTAAAACCTTAATATCCTTCTTGAATTATAAACAATATGTTTGAGAAATCCATTTTCTCAATTACACATTTTCATACAGTTAATGCAAAGTTTTAGCCTTCCACATACCAAAATTGTTTGAGAAGAAAAGATCACATAAGGTCAATTTTGCCAAAGTGAAAAGTCCACTCAAAGCAATGTGGTTGCACTTTTAATATGTACAAATATTTTAAATATGTATGTATAAGAATACAATCTGGCCTATTAGTCTTGATAGTTCCGCTGGTTGGAACCCATATTAAAAATAATTTAATAATTAATAAAAGTTAATAATTAATAAAGGGAGAAGGTCTTTGGTTGGGTTCCTATTACTGTCACGCGGTAGGCCAGATTGAGCTAACATTTTCTGCACAGGAAGACCTGAAAGTCCTCTGCTCTCACATGTCAAGTTCAGTCCAAACGGAATTAAGTGTCTCGACCTAGGAACCCTTACCTTGTCTATCAACCATAAACTTTTGCAAATAACAAATTAGTAAATAATTTCTAATTTTTCATACTAGCTAAATAGCAAATCAATTAATATTTGTGAATATAAATTAGTAGATAATTTTAGAATGATAAATTGGAAAAACTTTCTAATTTTGTAAATTATATGTTAACAAATAATTCTCAAATATTGATGATTAAGGAAAAATGTCCCATTGTGGTGAGCTTCTCTGCGGCCATTAAAAAACCCCCAATCCTTCCCACATTTTTTTTCTTCTCTGTTTTCCCCTCCGACCTGCAACTACATTAGCCACCATCACTTAAAAACCAGAGAAGCACACATAGAAGAAGCCCAAGAGTTTGAAATGACCAATGGAGGGCATGCTGGTTGCAACTTGCAAGCGAGAGACAATTAATCACAAGTATCTTCGTTAATTAAATAAGACCAAAAGATCAATCTACTTTGTCAGTTTGTCCCCTACTGGAGATCTGTCTCGGTAGGTGTAGGTACAACGCACACCGATTGGGCACTTTTAGCGGGTACTGCAGGATTTACTGAAGGTTGGTATCCTTTTCAAGCAACTCAATTGATTGTGGTTCTACTAACAGGTGATGGGGGAATGCACAATTTAAAATAAAATGAAGGGAGTCGTCACCTAGGTTGTGAAGGGCCTAAAACCTTGAAGGTGTAGACCAAATCTCAATTAAAAGATAGGGTTATGATGGATTGCATATGATTTGGTCAAAGAATGGATAAGAAATTAAGTTACGGAGAAGGGAAGGTTTTACGCACCCCACTCCGCTCAGAGGAGCCAGTCCTTCGTATTAGATGCTTGGGGTTAAAGATTCTCTCAAAATATAAGTCTCATATAACAGCATGCAAGGTTAGCCTATATATCATGCATCATAAGAAATTAAATATGCAAACCAGCATAAAATGGTAACATTACCAAAATGCGAAATGTCATAAAATGACAATACTTACACAGACAACCCCCGGAAGGCAAAAATGCATGAAATATATTCAAAGTCATATTTTTACATCACCGTTTATTAAAAAAAACAAAACTTGACTAAATGCATTAACATAATGTATGTGAGGCATTCTAAATGCCTAAGATGTAATCTAGCATAAAATGGAAATAGTTACACATAAACCCTTGGAAGGTTAAAAATGACATGAAATGCACTAAAAGTCATATTTGAACATCATCGTTGATAAAAAAAAAATGACTAAATGCATTAACATAATGTATGTGAGACAATCTAAATGCCTAGGATGCAATCTACTATAATTGATCAAAATACCCCTAGAAGGCAAAGTTGATATTTTGTGCATAAAATCAGATTTAAACATCACCACTGATCTTAAACATAATTAAATGTAGGGTTTTTTATAATTACCACCTTAAAATCTTTATTATTTACTATTACCCCTCAAAAAACTTTCAAACAACTGTTACCCCCCTCTGATGCATACTAACCACTAACTGACCCCATCGTTACATTTCCGTAACGGGGTTAGTCGTGACAGTGTGCCGTTGTCATGAATTTTCTAGGACCAAAATGCCCTTTTGGAGTGGTAATTGTAAAAAAAAAAAAAAAAACCCCGTCACCTTCTTTCTCCTCCTCCTCCTCCTTCCTCCCCTTCTTCTTCTTCCTCCTCTGCAACCCCAAAGGTGAAATATCTATTTTACCCCTTAGCTGTAACCATCACCTGCTCAGGCTCCGGTGGCCATTACCAGCGGCATCTCCCTATATCCCTTTCCTTCTTCGTCTCCGACACCTCTCCCCCTCATCTGCTCAGACTCTCCCTCTCCCTTCCGGCCTGAAAACGTTGGCTGATCTTGACATGTAACTGGTAAAATGATATCTACCTCCAACATGTAGGTGACCGTTTCAAAACCTGCAAATCAAGAAGAAATTTATTTCAATCCTAATTTCAATCTTCTCAAAAAGGAACAATTTGAACCTATTTTCTAGAAAAATTAGATGCAGAGAAAGGAGGATCAGAAGAAAACCTCTGTGTGGATGATCAGGAAATCCACCAGGAGCTGTAACTGCAAGATTCAAATGAAAACCAAAAGAAATTTAAAAGGATTCAAAGAGAAACTGAAGAAATCCAACAAAAAGAAAAAAAGAAAAGAGAAAACAGACCTTGGAATTCATCTAATAAGAGGAATGGATCAAAGTATCTGAGCTCAAACCTGAAGAAATCAAAGACCCATTTAGCCAAAAGTACTGAAATAAATCAAGATTTTGCAATGTAGTTGATGAGTTTCTCTTACCTTCCGATGCTTCGTCTGACAACAGCACCAGCTCCTTCTCTCTGAGCTATGGCCTGAAATTTTTTAACCACAAAGCGGGGTTCTCTAAGAACACTTCAGATCTCTGTTTCAGGCATTCTTTTTCCCTTTTTTTCAGAACAGTTTGGATCTTTGGAACAAGAAGTGGAAGATTTTTGTGTATTTATAGAGAGATGAAGATCAAGTAGAGGGAAAAAGAAAACTAAAAGCCAAGCCAGATAGGGTCCCCAAATCAAACAAGTAAGTGATTCAAGAAATGATGATGAGATCATGAGAATGACTGATCAGAATCAGCCACCACAACAGTACTTATAACTGAAAGTTTAAAAGTCCTTTAATGGCGAGTCAAAGACTTGGCTGCACTAATTAGACTAGAACTCCATCTATAGCTGGATTGAAATAGTAATTTAGTAAAGTCAAAGCCTTGCAGATGCAATTTCATCCTTCCACTTGAGCAGCCAACATTTTCAGGCCCGAAGGGAGAGGGAGAGTCTGAGCAGATGAGGGGGAGGGGTGTCGGAGACGGAGAAGGAAAGGGATATAGGGAGATGCCGCTGGTAATGGCCACCGGAGCCTGAGCAGGTGATGGTTACAACTAAGGGGAAAAATGGATATTTCACCTTTGGGGTTGCAGAGGAGGAAGAAGGAGGAGGAGGAGGAGAAGGACGGTGATGGGTTTTTTTTTTGTTTTTTTTTTTAAATTACCATCCCTAAAGGGCATTTTGGTGCTAGAAAATTCGTGACAACGGCACACTGTCACGACTAATCCCCACCGTTACGAAAATGTAACGGTGGGGTCAGTTAGTGGTTAGTATGCATCAGAGGGGGGTAATAGTTGTTTGAAAGTTTTTGGGGGATAATAGTAGATAGTAAAGATTTTGGGATGGTAATTCTAAAAAACCCTTAAATGTATTAACATAATGTATCTGAGACATTCCTAATGTCTAAAATACAATCTAGCATAAAATGGTTATATTTATCAAAATGCCCCTGGAAGGCAAAATTGACATTTTATGTGCATAAAACCATATTTGAATATCACCATTGATTAAAACATAATTAAAACCAATAATGCATGTATACAATTACGTTCCGGGCCTGACAAAAGGGTTGAACGTATTTTTAGGAAGATTGGTACTTGACGATACAAGGATCGACAGGTTTTGTTTTAGGAAAACGTAACGGCGTTGGGGCTGAAAAGCTATAATCCTGGAAAGCAATAATGACTGAGGAGTAGGCAGAGCCCTACATGTGTCGGTCAGATCATTTAGTGAAATAAAGCATGCATACGTCACAGAAAATCCAAAAAGATCGATAATGACTGAGAAGTAGGTAGAGCCTTACATGTATTAGTTAGATCATTAGTGAAACAACACATGCACACATCACTATAATCCAAAAAAATAATGACCGAGGAGTAGGCAGGGCCTTACATTTATTGGTCAGATCATTAGTGAAACAACACACACACACACATCACTAAAATCCAGAAAACGGGAATCGATGACCGAGGAGTGGGCAATGCCCTACATGTCTCGGTCAGATTTGTTATTTTATGTGTAGTTATGATGTATAATGGGCATGTATATGCATGCAAACCATATGAAACACCCTAACTTATATTAATATGTATAATAAATCTTGCTACTTTATGGACTCTTTACATTATGCCAAATATAAAAGAGGTAAAAATACCTGGATTCGACCTTCCACAAAGGTAAAAAGAGAAAAAAACCTTCGTGTAGAAATTTTGGCGGTGCTTCTGCTCTCTCAGACAGAATTCATTGATGAAATGCGGGCATAACCCTGGTTTGCGAAATGAAATTTTGTTGACGAAACTCGGGCAGAACTTCAACATATCAGAAGAACTTTGTTGGAATTCCGACAAGGCTTTGGCGTATCAAAAGAGCTTCGTCTGAAATTGGACAGTACCCTGGCTCAGGTAAAGGGGGAAAAGACTGCTTCTCTCTCACTTGAAGGACTATACCTCCTAGGTAAGGTAGGGTAGGGTAGGCTTAGAAGTGGATCACACATGCACTTCTAAACCAAAACTGGGGAATTCCCACTCTTGAGGATTTGAGGCATCGAGGAACTTATCGAGGGACTATCCGCATAAAGAGGGGATCCAATGTGTTGAGATGACTCGGACAAGGTAACAAATCTAGACAAAGCTAGGAGAGAGAAAATCACCAAAATCCAAGTTTTGGGAGTAAAATTTGCTCTCAAGAAGTGAGAATTTAGGCAAGAGGTGAAAAAGCTCTCCTAAAGTTATGTTTTTGAAGAGAGAGAGGGGACCCTTTATAGGCAAATGAGGAGGTGGTCATTTGAGCATGTGGGCAATGACTCACACTTCCACAGATCTGTGGAGTGTTCCACGGATCCATGGAACCGCTCCACGGATCCATGGAATATTCCATGGATCTGTGAAACTTTCCACGCATCCAAGCAATCGCCTTAGGCCCCAAGGTGGGCCTAGGCCCTCCTATTTGGCCTGAAAATGCATATTTTTCTTACTTTGGGCACAGTTTCACACTTGGTGTTAGAATTTGATGAGTAATATACCATTGGAATTGTTTTTCAGAGCTGTATCCAATGGTGTACAAGTTGGTCCAAGTTTTGGTCGAAAAACATCATAATTTTGAGAACAAAGTTAAACCCTAATTTGGTACCAGGGAATTCCCGATAGCCTGTTTGATTAATGCTCCTACACCCTTGGCTAGCATCGAACATTTTAAATTTAAAAACATTTATCAACCTTATTGGGGTCATGGTGGGGTTGGTTAGGGGGTCTAGCCCTTCCTGAGAGAGAAACTTCGCCAATTCATGTCTAGTTGTCGTCATCGCTGGGGATGACAAAATTCAGGGTCTACAGTAGGACTAACACCAACAGTGGTGGAATTTCCATTCAGATTAATGTTGCAGCAACAATAAAAGAATGAGAACAAACATGGGTTTATTAATTAATTAGCACAACACAAAAGAATTAATGAAAAGGTGAAGAAAAGGAACGAAGAAGATGATAAACCTCATATCCAAATAGAAACAACAAAAAAATCCATGATTGTTTTAGGGAAAGCCAAGGGCTCCGTGAGCATAGGAAAAAGGATGAAGCAAAGAAGCCAATAAGAAAAGAGAAAAACCCTTAGAAAGGAGACAAAAAAAATGAAAACATAGGGTTTAGAATCTTACAAATCTATTACCCACGACCACTTGATAACAAATGCATGCCCACTTTCCAATTGCTTTCCCCCATTTCCACATAAAGCCAACAACCACAGTTGCCAATAATCTGCAAGGAATTGGACCACGAAACTACTGATAGCGTTGGAAAGAACCAACCGTGCACAACTCTCGTCAATTTGTTGGCATTGAGTTCCACCGTCTCCAACTGGGGGTGCACAGACTGGTGAGGGAGAGTAAACAGACCTTGCATCAGACCAGACTTCCTTTGAGTTTGAGCATGGATGCCATGAAGGATGAGAAAAGTGAATTCCATGCTACGCACCAGTACACTAGACATGGGTTGAATCGGTGAGCCTTCGTTGGAAATTTTAGCGATGAGGCATACCTTCATCTGGGAGTTGCAGCGGTGAGCCTTGCCGGGAATTTCAATCGTCTTTTTCACTTTTACCTTCTCCGACAATGGATTGACTCAATTTGGGTCTTTTAGGTTAAAACCTTTAATGGGTAAGTTGGTCATTTTAACTTCAGTAGTTTCAGTTGAATAACTCATAAGGATAGATGGAATTTCTATTCAACCACTAACAACAGGCTAACACCGTCAGGTTTTATGGGGCTTAAAGTAATTATTTGAAAAATTGGGTGTATCAAGCATTTGGGCCATAGTACAAGGGGTGTACACATAATTTTCCTTTTTCCTTTTTCCTTCACAACCCTCTTTATTTCCTAAGTGAAGCGCATGGGCTTTGCATTATGCTAAGCATGGAACACCATTGTACTTAGCCTAATTGGTCGATGTACCTAGGTTGCATTGCGCTACATTTTTGCACTAAACTGCACATTCATATACTTTTGGCACTAGTGAATAGGCCATATTGTCTAGTCCATAAGAAAATTATATTTCACAAAATAAATTTTGGATATGGACACATACAGTTATAAATCGAATTTGAAATTTGATAATGTGATTAATTTTGTTAAAATTTTCAAATAAAGTTACATTAATGTTCAATAAACTTTTTATATCTAAGAATTTAGAGATAGAATTTTGGTATAGTGTGAACATACAAGTAATGTATATAAACAATCAACATTTAGTAAAAATAATAAATAATAACCATTCAAAAGAGAAAAATTAAACTAAACAAATAGAATAGAATATTTTCCTATAGTTTCATCCATGCTGATCAATCTCTATCAACCATCTAAACGTAAGCTACTCACATTAAGAAATCTTTCATAAATAAATTTAGTCTATATCATTCCCATTATCTATACAGTCATTAGACATATTTTTTTTACATTGTACCTAATTTTCTTTTTTATAAACCTTGTCTTGTAGCAATACTACATATCTACAGCACGAGAATTGTCACGGCTATTCGGAGTTTGTCAGGCTCCAATTATACAACATTTTTTAGAATCTTGTTTAGGTTCAATCACAATCAGGTGCTTCGATCAAGAAGAGAGGTTTATGGACACAATCGTCAAGCTAGTGGATGGTTATGGTAGGACAAAATTTCATTTCTCAGGTGCAATGGAGTGGTTATGCTTCCGCATGGATATGTTGGCATCTATTACATATGTTTTCTTTTTGATTTTCTTGATCTTAATGCCGAAGGGAGTACTCAGTCTTGGTAAAAGTTGAACTTGACATCTTATGAAATCATACTTCAGGGAAGTAATGATGGATTTCGCACATGAAACAATGATTTCATTTTTTTTTTTTTTTTCTTCTCTTGAAGGTGTTGTGGGTTTAGCAATCACATATGGGCTTGGTTTCAGCTTGCATGGTATTGTATGGGATCTTAATCAACTTGAGACTAAAATCCTATCTGTTGAGAGAATACTACAATACACCAACATCCCTAGTGAACTCTCTCTGTTGGGAGAAGAGAATAGGCCAAGTCATGAATGGCCATCACAAGGGGAAGTTGATATTGTTGATTTGCAGGTAGTTCTTAATCTAGATTCCTCAAGTTTTTATCTCCATAACTTTTTTTATGGATTTTATCTCGTTACTTATTCCTCATCTTATGGAATAGACACTCTAAAGCCTAATGTTGCTAGGCAGTTCTTCTTGCTCTTATGGAATTCTATGAAGCCATATGATTTAATTGTATAATATGTATGTAGATCCGATATGACCCACACCTTCCTCTTGTCTTGCGAGGTATCACATGCACTTTCCCTGGAGGGATGAAGATTGGCATTGTTGGGCGAATAGGAAATGGTAAATCAACTCTTGTACATGCTCTCTTCCGCATACTTGAACCTACAGCTGGTTAGATTTTGATAGATGGTATCAACATCTCTAAAATTGTCCTTCATGATTTGCGGTCAAGATTGAGCGTCATCCCACAAGATCCAACAATGTTTGAGGGGACTCTAAGAAGCAATCTTGACCCGCTTGAACCCGCTTGAACAGTACACTAATGAATAGATCTGGGAGGTGGGAGTTTTTCATTCAATGGAATTTTTGTTCAATAACAAACATAGAATGGACATGTCTTCTTACCGATGATTTGCACACAAAACAAGCACATCACAATTAATTGGTAGGGACATGTATCTTTATGAAATCTTTCTAAGTGTCGTTCTCTATGAACTCCTTTCTTATGGTCATCTTCTTTTTATTTTGATTTCATTTTTATTAATTCTTTCCACTAAGATATTGAAGTCATTTCACTGGATGCATTAGATCATTTTTAGGCCAAGTTTGGTCTAAGATATTTTTTTAATTGTGACTTAATTGGGAAGTGCACTATTTTTACACTGCATTTTTTTATTTACACTTAGCACCCCTTCTACATTTCATGTTTTGTAGCTCATCTTTAATGATCAATTCTATTTCATCTTGAATAATCAAGCAAGGTGGTAAATTGACATGAATTTTTTTTTTTTTTTTTTGGTCTTAGGCTTTAGATAGCATCCAACTTGGTGATGAAGTTAGAAAGAGGAAAGGAAAGCTTGATTCTGCAGGTTGATTTCTTCTAATATTCACTGTATACTAAAGTTTCTTAACATCAATTTATCCATACACAAGGCAACAATACCTCTGAAATTCTTGTTGTATGATTTGACTAACTTCTAGTGCACAGTCCAACATCTTAGTCCCCAACCTCTTTTCCAACAAAAAGTAGTGGATCAAAAAATTAATTAAAATAAAACATATCCTGAATATCTAACCCATTTTCATATGGTAGCTGTTTTTTTTTTTTTTTGGTGTAAATGTGGTGGTTGATGCAGTGTCTGAGAATGGAGAGAATTGGAGCATAGGTCAAAGGCAGCTAGTCTGTTTAGGGCGAGCATTACTCAAAAGGAGCAAAATATTAGTACTTGATGAAGCTACAACATCAGTGGACACTGCAACTGACTATCTAATTCAACAAACACTTAAGCAACACTTCTCAAGGTCTACTGTCATCAGAATTGCACATAGGATAACATCAATTCTTGATATTGATATGGTCCTCCTTCTCGATAATGGTTAGTAGCTAGTAATTAGTATACTACAATCAAATGGGTTAAGGCAATGTTGTTACTGTTGTTGAATCAAATGGGGTCCATTGAGTTCAGTAATACGTCTTTTTCTTCTTTTTAAGGTAATTTACTAACCAAGTTGACATGTTTTCTTGTCTTAAGCAGGCCGTGTATTGGACTATGATTCCCCAGCCAAATTGCTAGAGATCAAATCCTCATCATTTGCAAAGCTTGTTAAGAAATATACTCGAAGATGTAGCTCCTAGTATTTTAAAAGTTAAATATGTGGGCTTTGAATGTCCAAATGTAAGCAGGCTTCATTAAATTGAGGTGTGCATTGCTATTTTGACAAAATTTTGTTTGGAGAAGACAGTAGAATAGATATCAAGGTTGTTGTAAGTTTTTTCTTCATGCAAGTCTGTATACCTTGGGAGAAGTTTTAATAGTTCGGTGGAATCTCTAGACTATTACAAATATCTGCCATGTGGTACATTGGATAAAGCTGAATTTTTATAGACAAGTAGAGTCCAAGGTTCTTTATTTACATATCAAGTTTTACTTAAAATGGAGTTGTTCATCTCTTCTTTTAGCATCTTCCTTGGTCAGAGTATGAATTATGTGGCAGAATTTGAAGGATTTGTCCAAGGAATCTTTCATGCAAAGGAGCTAGGAATGAGAAATCTATGGATCAAATATGATTTAGCTGCAGTGATATGTTCCATTCTTTCTAAATCAATACCTTGGTTTGTGAGGCAAGTTTAGGTCTCTCTTTATTTTTTATTTTTTATTATTTATTATTTTTTTGATAGGTAATACGCTTTATTGAAAAGAAGGAAACAATACAAACTACGAATAAAGCATAGTTAGAAACAATCCCCAAAGAGAATCAAGCCAGCCTCGCCCTATCTTGGACAGGCTCAAGAAGGGAAACTCAAAAACGCAAAAGCAACAAGCCGTAGGGGATAGGGATCTGGCTCCTGTCCAGCCGTGGCAGGAGTTGGACGGTGCCGCACCCCTTGAGAATGCGCTACCTGGACTTAATAGCATCCAACGGTTTTAAATTCTAAGATTCGATTTAATCCCATTTGGCTCCCATCTTCCCCTCTCACCCGACCAGATTGACGAACCCGACCCGATGGGATGCTATTTTGAAAATAAACCTCAAAACCCACGTTTCCCTTTCATCTTCCCCCCTTTCTGCCATTCTCCATTTTCTGCTCTTGAAGTTTTCTCAAACCCTAGGAACCAACAGCTCCGTCTTGCCATTTTGAACGGCGAACGTCAAACCAGGTTAATGTGACTGTCCCCTCTTCCTTCCTCTTCTCTTCTCTCTCTCTCTCTCATTTTCGTTCTGAAACCCTAATGAGGGGAATTTTGTTGTTGGTACAGGGGATTTACTCATCTTATTCAAGGGATTTGGGACGGCGTGGACTAATTGGGTAATCAGGCTAACCTGGAACTTCTTTGTTGGTACAGAGGATTTACCTGGAATTTTAGTTCTTTACATGCCATGATCTCTCTCTCTCTAATTTTCGTTCTGAAAGGATTTCGGTTCTTGGTACAGAGAAAGAGGAAGCTTATTTTTTGCTCCTGTCCAGCCGTGACTCATCTACTTCTAGGCAAGGCTAACCAGGTACTCTGATTTTCCTTCTTCTCTCTGTATTTTTTTTTTTTTTTTTCATTTTTCTGTACATCAAATGCTTCATCTTCCTATTTCCAAAGTCTGGAAAACCTGTACTGCATGGCCGTTCTCTGTGATACACTTGATTTTCTGATTTTCATCTTAAATCCAGACTTAGTAGGTCACAAAAAAAATGTATTGACAAGTGTTTCACTGGTACATGTACACATCAAACAATTATTCTTTGTCCTGTATGTAAGTTAAACAGTCTTATTCCAAATTTCCAATTGGGTTCTTTTTTTCTATTTGAAAACTAAATTTCAATCCTGAAATCATATCGATTCTAGTAGGAATTTTTAGTTTTGTTCAAGGATTCATTTTTTTCTACAAGCTATATGATTCTCCTATCTGATTCTCTTATCGATATGGTGTTTTGATTGAGTCTTGTATTGTCAAGACGAAAATGCAGAAGAACTTCTTAGATAACTAGACACTGGTGCTCTATTTGGTCTTTACATCATTCCATGTGTGATTCGTTAAATTTTTATTATAGACTTTAACTATAATGGTTTATGGACGTATGTGAGTCTTTAGCTCAAAAAGGAAGAGCACCTGGGTTGTTCCCGGTAGATGATGGTTCGAACCCATCGGGACTCGTACAACCTTTTCCTCTCATGTTATTCTAATCCTGCTATCATTGTTTTAGGGCTACTATTTGTCGTAATTTTGTGCAATCTATGTGCTTTAATTTCATATTCTGATGGACTGTCTTAATACATGTTCCTTCTAACCCAGTGTTCTATCTCCATTTAGCATGCATTATATGGATGTCTGCTTTTGTTCCTTCACACCTAGATCTAATTACGAAGAAAGAATCAGTGATGTGCTTGAAGCTAGATAGTCTTTGCTGTATCATTGTTTGTCTTACTTCTTAAATTAAAACCATGTAGTGGCTTAGTTTCATATAATTGTGCATAATATATATTTCTTAGCCTGCTTTCTCTTTATTTTTTTATCTATTTTTCTTGTTAATATTCTTACTGTAAGTTTTTTATATTTCTTATATTTGTTGAATAGGGTAGGACATCCGGAAGCAGTGGATATTTTGAGGAAAATCCTCAGGTCCATGTTTTTTTTTTTCTTTATCTTTTTTGGTAAGATCGGGTCCATGTTAATGTTCCAAATCCTCACTTCCTCTCTAGTGGGCTGTTTGGAGCTGAAGTGCTTTTACATAATAAATGATCATAGAAGGCTTGAGGAAAGCTGGCATTGAATGTTTGAAAGGGAATGGAGGATTGTTTTGTTGGACGAATTTGAGTCCATTTCTGGAGAAACCCACAAGAGAAGGAGAATTGGATCTGTGGAATTCGATAGTGCAAGTAGCAATGCTGAACATATCACCAGGATCTTCATGCCATTGTTCTGAACCAGGCTGGTTTATGTAGCAAAATCTCTTGAGTTCCAAGTTCCAACCAAAGGCAACAAATCTGGAATTGTGAGCAATGTTTGAAAACCCATAATCTGAGATGATAGAGAATAGAAGTTGGGGGCTTGGGTTTCTCAAGAAGGTATTCCCACTGCAATTTACGGAGGTTACCTCTTTGTCCTCTCTCTCATCTCCCCAACTATGTAGAAGGATATTAGAATTCAATGTTCTGTTAATCAGAACACGCTATTTGGTGATCTGGTTTGGTTTCTATGTAGAACTCAATCAGACCATTGCCATCTTCGTCTAATTATAACTTCAGTTTGAATATTCTTCTGTGAACTGTTAGTGGATGGTTGAGTTCCAAATCCTACGGTCCATGTTACTATGAACAAGATGTAAGGATGGACAATACTGAAAGCATAATAAATTCAATGCAATCAATCAAAGACAAGGCAAAAGATATGATAACCAAACAGACCATAAAATTCATAGCACAGTATTGGACATGTAGAGATGTCATAGAGCCAGCTGTAAATTTTTTAAATAAAATTCAAACGAAATTCAATGATGTAAATAAAAGAGCATGCAACATCAAATAGAATATATTGCAAAACTTATGAAAATGTCCAATAGTAAAACAAGAAACTACTAAACTCTTCAATTCCAAACGGAAAAGGTTGTACGAGTCCCGATGGGTTTGAACCATCATCTCCTGAGAATAAACACAGGTGCTCTTCCTTTTTGAGCTAAAGACTCACAAAAAGAGGTTTTCTTTATTTTTGAGTTTTTGGGTTGAATACAGTTTATATATTCCAACAGTTGAGCAACTTCCACTGACTTCCTCATATCAAGATTACTAATTTCGGCATACCATTCTGCCCTTTATATAACTCCAACAGTTGAGCAGCTTCCTTCTCATACTCGGTCACAAACTTCTCCAAGAAACATGTCTAAATAGATGAGAAGAAGACATGAAGGATCTGTTGGTTATATACTAGTTCCAGGCACTTGCTGGTCTATTTTTTTTTCTTGAAAAGAATGCCAAAGAGGGAAGTTTAATCAATTAATCTGAGCAATAACAAAACAAAAACAAGAGAAACCCAGAAACCAAACGAACAGAAGATCAAGAATAAGCTTGCAGAGCGTCCTTCTAGATCCCAAGCTGGCATTGGTACTCCAAAATTGTCTTGGCTCTTGAGTCGATCTTTGCCATAGAATCCTCCACCTGTAATTTTCTTTCTTGGAAATAATTTGTTTCTGTCCATATTGAATGTACTAGCAGGCTATAAGGGAGATATATGAGCTGCTTGCTGATCAAATACATTTGGGTTTCAACTTAGAAATGCTACAACTCTGTTCAGCAGATTTAAACCAAGAATTTAAAGGGGAAAAATGAATAGTTGAGAAGACACTTAATAAAATATAGATTATTCGTGGTCTTAACTACCAAACCCATGTTTATCCGGAGTCCAAACCGTTCCCCTACCTTTAGTGGCCGTAAACCCACCAACAAGAATAAGACTGTTTAACTTGCTTCAGACATTTTTCTGTGACCTACTAAGTCTGGATTTTAAGGTGAAAATCAGAAAATCAAGTGTATCAAAGAGAACGGCCCTGTAGTACAGGTTTTCCAGACTTTGGAAATGGGAAGATGAAGCATTTGATGTACAGAAAAATGAAATAAAAAAATACAGAGAGAAGAAGGAAAATCAGAGTACCTGGTTAGCCTTGCCTAGAAGTAGATGAGTCACGAATTTTTCTCCTCTCAGGTTCCCTGGCTGGATAGGAGCAAAAAATAAGCTTCTACTTTCTCTGTACCAAGAGCCGAAATCCTTTCAGAACGAAAATGAGAGAGAGATCATGGCATGTAAAGAACCAAAATTCAAGGTAAATTTCCTGTACCAACAACGAAGTTCCAGGTTAGCCTGGTTACCTAATTAGCCCTGGCCATCCTCAAATCCCTTGAATAAGATGAGTAAATCCCCTGTACCAACAAGAAAATTCCCTTCATTAGGGTTTCAAAGTGAAAATGAGAGAGAGAAGAAGAGGGGAGAGTCACATTACCTGGTTCGACGTTCGTCGTTCGTCGCCGCTTGTCGCAGTTCGCCGTTCGATGTTCAAAATGGAAAAATGGAGCTGTTGGTTCCTAGGGTCTGAGCAAGTTCAAGAGCAGAAAATGGAGAATGGCAGAAAGGGGAGGGGGGAAGATGAAAGGGGAACGTGGGTTTTGAATGTTTATTTTCAAAATAGCATCCCATCGGGTCGGGTTCGTCAATCTGATCGGGTGAGAGAGGAGAAGGGAGCCAAATGGGATTAAATCGAGTCTTAGAATTTAAAACCGTTGGATGCTATTAAGTCCAGGTGGCGCAATCTCAAGGGGTGCTGCACCGTCCAGCTCCTGTCCAGCCAGCTCCCGCCACGGCTGGACAGGAGCCAGATCCAGAAGATAGCCCCATTAGTTAGTTGACCACGATGGCATGATGCCCCACTTCTAGATCAAGAACTAATTCTTAGCACACTTCTACCTGTGAGCGTTAGACCAAGACATTTGTCCTTAACATCCCTTTGTATTTCAGAAACCATCTGAGGATTATCTTTGTATTTTTTTTCCGGAAAATTCTGAAGTTCCATTCATTCCAAATGTGGCAGATAGACTAGTAAAGAGAAAGACAAGCAACTCTTCTAATTCCGCCACATGATTCGTGGAATCTACTACTACATGAAAGATTACTCAATGCTAGCTTTAGAGAAGCCGATCCCATCACTGATTATCCTGTTAAATTAGCGGCTAAAAGCGGATTGTCCTCCTCATCCTTAACCTTCTCTTCCAATATTCTGGAGAAATTAAAAAAGGAGGAGCAGAGCAGGCCTAGATTTCGTCTTTCTAGGTGACATCATGTATCTTTTATTTTTGGTTGGTTTGGTTGTCCTGCTGATTGCCATGCCTAACGTGGGGCTGCCCAATCTACAATGTTCTTATGTATTTGTCTGAGTATGGCCGAATGCTAGCTAATTCCGTATCTCTCTTTTATTTTTTAATCCATTTTTGCTGACCTTTAGCCAAAAAAGAAAAAAGTGGAAAAATAAATGTTTGAAAAATCCAACGAAAATAATACTTTTTTTAATGATTAAATGGACAGCTGAAAATACAAGTGACTATACTAATACATGAGGGTAAATGCTCAACACTGAACCATTTTTTAAGTATTCATATAGTACAAATTGCTACATCACCCTTCAATTTGGAAAAATTTGGTGCTAGTTTAGAGATATCTTCTAGATCTTGTTAGTCAAAAATGTTTTGTTATAAAGTTTCTAAAACATAAAATTTGGATGGATGCTATATTATGTATATCTTAATGTGTCTACTGGAAAAATTTATTTGAATAGCAATTCTATATTTTTTGTATTAAATTGTTTTTTCCAATTCTTGCTATGAATAAATTTCTTAAATTTTCAACTTCTCAAAGTTCTCCTTTGATGGCAGCCCAATTGCATCCAAACTCAACAACTAAGCCCGTAAAGAGATCAGTCTGCATTAAATCCCATCAAGCTCACAAGGCTCAGCCCCAAAATATGGTCCAAAGACAAACCAAGTCATGCACTAAGTCATCGAGCATTCGAATCTCTTGCGTGAGGAGCATGCCACGCAGATCAGTGTAGGATAGCGGCTCTCGACAGGTAGTGATCAAGGTAACGAATGCCGAATATTCTCAACCTAGGCCACCGAGTGTATAAAGACAGAGATCTTCATCAGTAATAGGTTTCCCTGTGGCAGCGAGGAGATTAGTGATATTTTTTATCTTTAGGAGATGCTCTTGAATAGTTGATGAACCACGCTTGGTGTTCTGTAGCTGAAACCGGAGTTGCAACACTCTGGCATTGGATATGTTGTTGTTGTAGGAGCATTCAAGAGTATCCTAAACCTCGTGAGAGGTACTGCAACCAACGATCTGGGCATGGACTGATTCAGTTAAAGAAGAAATTAACCAGCTCATGAGGAGTTGGTCTTGACGCTGCCAAGTTTGATAGGCAGGGTTGATCGTTGGAGACGCATTAGCCGCAGGTGTGAGATATTCAGAGGGACATGGTGTTGTACCTGTAACCATGCCATAGAGATCATATCCACGGAGAAGAGGAACAAACTGAGATCGCCATAGCAGGTAGTTGGTGTCGCTCAGTTTAATAGCAATAGCATGGCTGAGAGAGGGAAACAGAGGTAGAGAAGACAACCCTGTCCCAAGGCTGGGTAAGTTGCTGGTGGAGCCCAAGGAGCCCTGGTCTGATGATACCATGTTGAAGTTAAGAAGAGGATAGAGAAAATAGGGAAGAAAGTGACACAAGGTTTAACATGGTTCGGTTTCTCAAAACCTATGTCCACACAACTTCTTTTGTTTTTCACTGCTTTAACTCTTCACTAATCCTCTCTTTATATAGATGAGGAGGATTAGTAGATATGGATTTACAGAGATAATTACAAGCTATCAGTGTTGATCTAGAACACTGCTTATCATGATCCTTGAGGCTTGGAGAGGTGGATGATGACTCAAACACTGTTGGTGAGTGGAGTGTTGAGTTGCTTGAATTGTTATCACATGTAACGGTCTGATCCTTGATGATGCTTGATCTATTATCATATGCGATGGCCTGGCTGGACTCTAATATTGTGGCTGTTGGAGATACGGATGAGTTGGATGTATCCTTATCGTTTACAGACCCAAGGACTAGGTCCAGCCTCAAAACATGGTCTCTTTGGTGATTTTTTAAACTCACATAGTGGAAGATGATGTGGCGGCCTTTCTCTCAAAGTTTCTCTTGGTCCAAGCTTCTTCAACTACTGCTCCCAATAATCTTCCTTGAAGACTACAAAGTTTCATTAGTCCAAGAGAGTCTTCCTTAAAGACTATAAAGCAACAAACATATTCTAAAGTCTTTTCTATTTGAACATCCACTTCAACCTTAAAGCTTGCATCAAGACACATGGAAACAATCCTTATGTCTTGGAATCTACTTTTAGTTATTTATTTTCTATAATTTTCTCTTTTTTGAGAATTAAGCATATAATCTCAACCCTTGAAAATTAATGGCTGAGATATTATAGGAGTTTTTAGGGTTTTTTTATTTATCTATAAAAAGCCTAGCTATCTATGTTGCTTGTAAGGCATCCTATTCTTGAATGAAATTCTCCATTGTTGCTTCAAGCACTCTTGTGAGCCAAGTTGAGTTCCTCCCCTTGAAATCAAGATAAGTTTCAACTTCAATCTTGAAGAATTGAAGATTCTTCGGTGACCACGAAGTGTTGCCTCCGTCAACCTTAAAGAGTTAATAAGTCTTCCACCACCAATAGACCTAGAAGAGTACTTTCTTGGAGTTATTATCATCCCTACCTATCCTCTATATTTTTCTCTCATTTTATGATATTTTTGTTACATCCATATCATCCTTTCCAATCCAAATCCGAGTCCATAACATCCCCTTTTCATTTCTACATTGCACACCAAGTTTGGAAACTCATTCTATAAGTTTTCCATATTCGGATTTGTGCAATGACCTCCACTTCACGGCCACATATCATCCTATTCTATACATAATTTCAGAACACAAAGTATAAAGTGCAAATTACATGCACCCCCCCGATGTTTAAAATAATAACAAAACACCCCTTAGTTTCACCTTTTATGTGCAGCCCCTGGATTATTGGGAGGCTTATAAATAAGCCCTTGCCATCAAATTAAAACCGTTAGTTGTAGTTAAACTTTTAAAAAATCCTATATTACCCTCTAATTTTTCCCATGGACCCTTTTACCCTTATGAGCCATAAGGGTAGCCCAAACCCATCTCCTCCAAATAGCATTCCATTTTTTCATCTTCTTTACCTTTCCCTTTCTTCTCCGGCGACCTGCGAAGAGGAGAATCAACGTCATTCCAGCTGTTGTTGCTAAAAATCATCGTCGGTGCTACTATAAATCATCGATGGTGCTCGCTGGTATTGCTGCTGCTGGTATTGAAGAAAGGAAATTGAACATGCTACTTCTGCTGCTATAAATCCCCAAATCGAGAACTCCTCCACTGTCCTCTCCGATAGATCCATCTTCTCTCTTACTGTCTTCGAGGACATTTGGCACTTGAATGTAACTTTTCTCCCTTGAATCCATTACTAATTTCATGAAAATCTAAATATTTTGTTAGATTTGTGCTAGGGTTTGTGTGATAGCTTTACAGAACTCAGGAAAAAGGAATAAACTAAATTTTTTCAAGCTTTCTCCTGTGTTTATTGGTAATCATCCACAATTATTTGGAGAAATATCTAGTTTAGATACTTGGTACAGACACAATTATTTAACCTAGCTAGACCACTTTATAAATCAATCTGAATTATGTAGATCAAGCTTCAGATGTTAATACCATATTTGTTGGAGTAATTTCAAATTCTATTTCTTTTGGGAACCATGATTTGGGTTCATCACGTACACTTTCTTTGGAAGACCAATCTAATTTTGTCATAATCCTTCTGTCTCTTAATTAAGATGATTTGATTGTGCGTACATGCTTTTGACTATAATGAAGTATTATAAAACAGTCACTGGGCCTTACTATTAAACTTCTACTAATCTCCCTTATAAGTTTGTTCTATATGTCAGATGTAGGCTCTCACATAGTGTTGGAATTTTTTAAAATATTGATGTGGACTTTTAGTCCCACATCGGCTATGAAAGGAAAGCTCATTGGGTTTATGTGTTAGTAGTTAGTAGTTATTATTATCACATGTAATGCTAGAAGAGATTGTACGGTGCACTTGTGAACGAGGACGGTAACTGTCCGAGCACGCATGCGTGAGGGGCAATGTGGTACTTTGATGACGCACTTTGCACTTCGCACGTGTGCATCGTCGCAGTATGTCGCCTTAATCTTTTCGGGATCGACGGTGTCTGATCAAAGGGTGCTTAGGATCGATCCGACCGTTGGATCGGTGGCTGATCAAAGAGGGAGTGCAACCCTTGGTTTAACATTGACCCCAAGAGTTGCAGCCCACACGAACAGCCAAGGGAGCCCAGCCCAATAGTCATGACCTGTCAGGTCAAGCCATATGAGCCAATGGGTGTGACCCATCCGAACAAGCCTTGTGGGCCTATAAATGGGCCACGAATTCTCTCAGTCCAAATATCAAAAAAATATCTGATAGCTTCACAGTGTTACTGTCCCTGCAACCAGTAACAGTCCGCCTGATTTATCTTGGGAGGCAGGTTTGCTGCAACCCTTTGCAGGATTAGGAGGGTGCAAATACTGTCTTAAGGACAGAACGATTTCGTTCGACTCAGGCCATCTTTCAGTCCTCTCCTTTTTTGTTCAGATTTCTAACACATAGCCTATAAGTTCTATTGGATGACCTTTGTTGCAAGAAATCTATCCACCTAGAACTAGCAATACCCCTTAATCATAGTAATAATTACTTGAACTTTGCTTTCCTACAAAGTAGGTTTATATATATGAAAATGCACTTCAGCTAAAAAAATCTTGTTAATGAACATGTAATTCATTATTGAATTATGAGTGCTATAGTCATAATCATGCATAACAGGTACTGGAACACTTATCCAAGTTATGAATATATTGGTGATTAGATGGTGTTGAAGTACTTTTATTCAATTGAAGTTGTTTATAGTCAGATTTATGTGTGAATTTTAAAATTTGTTGTTAAAATCAGAAGTAGATTTGTGGTGTTATATAATACTTCTACCACTATTCAGGTGTCAAGTTCAATTATTCTCCATCAACCAAACTGAAATTTTACTGTTAACCGCCACCATGAGTTATGTGACTCAATCATGTCAAACCATGGATAATTAGCAAAAGAGAGGTTGGGTTTAATACTGAACCTTGAGTTTGACCCACCATAAGCTCATCTTCCCTAGTTGTTCTGAAACAAATTAGGAGAATGTTTTTCTTCATTCACTAAATAAAATTGGAGATTCAAGGATCATAATTACTCCTCCATACTCGATGAAATCCGAAACTTCCCTTGGAATCTCAAATAGTCCCATCCACATAAATAAAGGGGTGGATAAAGAAACCTACATATATGTTTCTTAGTTACATTGATAAATTTTTCTTCTTTACATGTTTACCAATAAAGTATATGTTTCTTCTTTGCATGAACAACTCTTTCCAACTAATTATAAGTTCCTTTAATCATTATGCTTTTTCAATTGTCCAGTAATGAATGTAAGGTGTGTTATAGCATTTCATTGGGATGGTAAAATATTCAGAAAACGTTGACCCAGACATGTGGTACTTGGACTTAGTTTTTGACATCTACAATTCAGTCATTAACCATGTACCTGTAGGCCATAATGTAAGCTAGTCAGATGTGAAATCCTTAATGGGGTGGTTATAGAGGTGATAGATGACTGTATATATAAGTTATTTGGTTTGACTGGGATAGATGGTGTCAATTTGCATGTTTATGATCTTGAAGATAGCCCTGGTAACATTGACAATTATACAATCAACAACTTCCCTAATGAGATTGTTTATAGAGAAAATATAGTTGAGCAGAGAGTTGAATTTGGTTCTACAGTTGATGGTACACAGCTTGAGAGGAGTTAGACTAGAGATGTACCAAGAAGGGTAAAGCAGACAGCTAGGAGGGGTGGTGGTGTTTGTCGGGTATCGACTAGTGCTAATAGCAATGGTAGTGGCTCTACTAGGAGTGCTAATGCTAATGCTACTGCATCTAGTAGAGATAAAGCTAGTACTAATGCTACTATTATTGTCATTAGTGGAAGAGCTATAATTACAAGTGTTGCCACTAGTAATGGCTTGAAGAAGACTTCTAATGCATTGAGGGTAAGTAGTAGTAGAGTGAGAACGAGTCCTGATGATTTGAGGGCAGTTAGTAAGAGTGTTGCATAGTCAAAGAAACCTGTGCATAGTTCAGGTCCATCCAGTAATGATGAAGATTGGAGAAACCAAAGTGGTGATGATGATGATCAGAGTGATGATGAAAGTGAAATGGATAACAATGAATGTGATGAAGCTAATTTTGAAAGAAAGAGTGATGAAAATAGTAAGAAAAGTCATGATGATATATTTGAGAATGAATTTGAAGATGTTATTTCTAATGACTCTAGGAGAGTAACTTTGAAAAAAGAAACTATTTATGTTGATATGCATCACTTCAGGTCTGCCCCACAGGACTTTGTGATTCAGGAGAGTTTTGAGAAGTTGTTTGAGAAAAATGAGAGTCACAGAGTGACTGTTGTATTTAAAGTTAGTGGATGTATTTGGAGAGTCCATGCTTTCCGTGTTTCATTGACCAACACTGCTGACATGACTTTTATGATAAAGTCATATAATCCAACACATACATGCACCAAGACCACAAAACATAAACGTGTTACATCAAAATGGATAGCAGGAAAATTTGCAAATCAGATTAAGACTAATTCAAAAATGAGTTTGAAGACAATAAGGGCAGTTTTGGATGCATCAAAAATTAAAGTCTCTTACATGAAGATGTACAGGGCACGCAACATTGTTGTAGAGATTAATCAAGATAGCTTTGCAAAGTCATATGCACTATTACCTGAGTATGTTGATTTGGTCTTGAAGAACATGCATGATAGTATAGTTAGGCTACGTTATAATGAGAGGCAAGACATATCACAACCTCCTGTATTTAAGAGGTTGTTTGTATCATTTCTAGCATGCAAAGAATGTTTCAAGAAGGGATGCAAACCATTCATTGGTATTGATGGATGTCATCTCAAGAAAAATATGGTGGTGTTCTACTGTCAGTCATATCTGTTGATGAGAATAATGTCTTGTTTCCCATTGCATTTGGAATAGTAGAAGTAGAATGCAAAGATAGTTTGATCTTTTCCTTGATTGTTTACATGAAAGACTTGAAGATGTCAGTCATGATCAATCTCTGCCTTTTATGTCAGACAAACAAAAGGTACTCTATTATTTTTATATGTTATTTATTTGTCATCATGCTTTTATATGCTTGGTAATACTGAAAATTTGATAATGTTGTGTAGAGACTATCTGATGCAATTAGTATGATTTTCCCACATGTTCAACAGAGATGTTGCAGAAGGCATTTATATCAAAATTTCAGAAAAAGGTTTCCTAGTCCAATTATGAAGAATCATTTTTTGTCAACCTTAAGACCATGTACTACTATCCAGTTTGAAAGTGAGATCAATTGTATTAAGGAGCTTAACAGTGAAGCATATCAGTGGCTGATAAACAATCCCTCAAGCATGTGGACAAGGCATGCATTTGATGCTAAGGCAAAGCGTCACATGCCTATTCTTGTCTTAGTTGACCAACTAAGAGTGAAGTTGATAGAGAGAATCTATAGAATGTATGACAAGGGTTGTGGTTATGACATTCAAGGTATAGTAACAAATGTAAAGAGAAAGTTAGACATAGTGCAGCAAAAGACAAGGGAATGCATTGTTCATCCATTTAGTCTACATACCTTTGAAGTGACATTTCAAGGTCAGTTGGTGGTTAATTTGGTAGATCACACTTGTACCTGTAGAGTGTGGAATTGTATTGGGCTGCCATGTAAACATGCAGCAGCAGCTATCACATTCATGAGGAGAAAATCAGAACAATAATGTGATCCATTCTGCAGTGTAAAGACATTTATGGATACATATAGTGGGATGATCCAACTACTTCCTGATCTTGCTGAATTGAAACCAAATAATCCTACCAAGCTGGAACAACCTCCGATTCTTAAAAAGAGACCAGGAAGACCTCACAAAAGTAGGAAGATGGATGGTGATGATGAGTATAAGGAGAGATCAAAGCATGTGATATGTATAAAATGCAAGCAAGTAGGCTACAACAAGAGAAAATAACAGTTAGCTCCAGTGAAGGGCATTGAAGCTTCTACTAGTTAGGGAGCTGGTGTGAAGGTATAACCTATATGCTTAATTCATTAATTTCTTGAATGTTTCATTGAAATGCATTACTAACTAACTCTATTTATGTATATCATGCATATGTAGAGAAAGAAGGTGAATGAGAGCCGAGATATTACTTGCAACTCTCAAAATATTACTAGATCACAGGCATCTACAGCTATGACACAAGAGAGTATACAGGATAAGACCATATCCAAATTAACCAAGAAGCAAGCACGCAGGAATGCAAAAAGGATAGCAGCTAGGAAGATGGGCAGCTGAGGAGATGAGTGCAAACAAGGAAAGTGTAGTTGGTCAGGAATTGAAAGAGAATTGAGAAGGATGTATTGTGGGGGTGTTTTTGATTAGTAATTAAAATAATAGATGTATTTGATGGATTTGAATTTGAACAAGTAATATTTGTGTGGATGTTGATGACATGAATTTTACTTAGATTGTATTGTGATGCTAGTAATTACTGTGTGGATGATGATGGTAGTATAATACAGGTCTGTAATATTGTTCTATATACGAGTAAATGTTGTCCGTTAGAACATTGAGTTGGAATGATGTTCGTGTGGAATTAGGTATTCTTATACATGTAAGATTAATTTTTTATTATATACAGGTTTATACTACTGTCATCTATATGCCGAAATTTTGTATGTTTGAAAATAAATGTTTATATACGCAAATCTAAAGGAATTAAAATCATTTCAATAGTACTACATTTTGATCACATTCAAATTCAAAGTAGAAACCTTATAACTTAATTTTGTCAGTTTAAACAATAAACAACAGTACAAAGACACCACAAACTTGCTTTCCTAACTCGATTTGTTAACAAATAATACAAAGACCAACACAACCAAAGTTGTTACTACAATCTTCAGTATTCCAACAGAGTTCTCCAATTCCTTTAATCTTTTCTTTACACCATGCATCTCTTGCCTACTCTGTCGATCTTCTTGACTTCTTTCATCTACAACCTCATGTAGATGGTCTCCAGGTGTGGCCAATACTGTTGGTGGTAGTGGTGGTGGTGCATTTATTGGGTCACATCATTTGAAGAATCCACATCCATTAGGTACATCTTTGCAGCAGTAGTACAACTTGTTCTTGTTTTGTGTAGACTCTGATATTCTCACTAATGCCCTTCTTTTACATCTACATTGTATGTTCAAATACAATGTTGAACCTTGGTTGCTCTCATTCACACTTGATGTTAACATTTTTTCCTAAAAAAACAAACATGAAAAATGTCATATGTAGAACTAATAAACAATTCAAAAGAGATAAAAAAAAAAATGTAGAACTAGCAAAAAAATTAAAATATAGAAAATGTCATATGTTGATAACAATTCAATGAGGAGATCTGATCCATATTAGATGCCTAGATTTTTCCTCAAAAAAGATGCCTTGGCAGGTATTTCAAAATATCTCCATCCCAAATATTTCAATTCCTTGAAATGACACTCATTGAAATTTCAGCATTTCCCTTCTTAAGCCACTGCAACAACAAGAGAATCTAGAGAGTACCCAACAACATGAAAGTCCTTATAATGGCCCCACAATTTACACAATTCTTCCTTGCTCGTGATTATTCAGTTTCAAAGGATCATCACCAGGAGGTTTTAGCCAGTAAAAACATTGTGTTGGTGAATTTGATCTTATGTCTAGCCAACAATAAACTATAAAAAATCAGGTGCATACTTCATCCAGAAATCCCAAAATAGAGAATTCAAGAAAATTCATCATTTCCTGAACATTTCGACCCTCAATCAAAGATGAGAAGTACTTAAGATTCCTTTCTTTCTAGCTAAGCACAAAGTAGCCACCATGTGGAACTTTAAAGGATTGTCTGAACACATAGGAATTAAATGGGCTCGACAAGATATTATGCAAAGTTAATTTCAAATCATATCCACATTTGCCACATTACTGCCCAAAAAAGCTCACAGGAAGACTGTACCCAAAGTGGAATCTGGGAGAAAAATTGACACAAGAGAGTCCATGCATCTAATGCATTTGGACATGGCCGATTGGGACTTGGGAAAACAGAAAATATGGATAAAGCTCAGTTAAACGATGGTAGAAGCTCAAGAAAGAACGATGTGAACTTGACTCAGCAATAGGAAGAGAGAGAGAGGGGGAATAATAAAATGCAAATAATCACCGAAACTTACCTTTGTCGGAGGGTGCTAGGGCCAGAGGAACTCCACCAGAGAAGGTGTGGTCTTCTACAAATCAACAGAATTTATGTGTAACAAAACCCTAACTCGATTTAGGGGTTAGGAGGAGAAGAATGAGAATAAGGGTAAAATGGAAATTTAAAATAAGTCACTAAATTAAAAGGGTAAAACCATCTTTTTGCTTTCAAAACTAACAGTTTACTAACACCATGAGCCATTAGGGGGTCACTTGAAAAAGGTGAAACTGGGGGGTGTTTTGTTATTGTTTCAAAGACCAGGGAGTGAATGTAATTTGTTCAAGTATAAATGTTTTAGTCCTATCTGTTAGTTTTCATATACAATTGGAATCACCTTAATCCAAATTATATACTAGAAGTTATCCTCATTTTACTGTAACAGTGCGAATATGCCTAGAATTGAGATTACGCTCTTGTAGTTATTATTCTCTTCTGATCCAAGTTTGTCTAACCTAACAAAGGGTTACATCATTTGGTTTCAGAGTTTTGGAAGAGAGAAGACCATCTACTACACAATATGTTTCATTCGGCGTGCATTATCTCCGGAAAGATTTGTTGACTCATTATCAACTCCGATTGCAATAGGAATATTATTTCAGAAGTAGCGGTGCAAAAATTGCAATTAGAGATGAACGAACTCCTTACACCTTACAAAGTTACATGGGCCAAGAAAGGTGTTGAGGTAATTCTCTCAAAACAATGTTTGATTTCTTTCTCTATTGCTTCTACATATTATGAAGAAGTACGATGTGATGTAGTTCCGATGGATGCAAGTTATTTGATTCTTAGTCAACTATGGAAGCTTAATAGAAAAGCAATCCATGATGGATACCACAATACATAGTCATTTGAGTATGAGGGGAGAAAGATTGTATTGGCACCCTTTATGGAACCACTTAAGACCCCTATGCCTAATAGCACATCTTTTACTCTGCTTACTTTGAAGGACTTATGGAATGTTGTATATGAGAATGATGTTATGTGTGAATTGTTAGGCAATTTTGGTACTGAAGTTGTTGTGACTGATTTGCACGAAGCAAATGAGCCCCTCTTTAAAGAAAAGCAACAAAAATTTTGTTCACCCTATGATGTGTCAACTGCCCCACATTCAACAGATTTGATATGTGTTATGTCTCAGCCGAATCTCACTTCTTGTGTTTCCCAAAACACGCAAAGTTGTTGGGGTATTGATGAAGGTTATTGTCCAACGTTGTCATGCCCTTTGACAATCATCCATACCTATCCCCTATATTTTTCTCTCATTTTATGATATTTTTGTTACATTTATATCATCCTTTCCAATCCAAACCCAACATAACATCCCTTGTTCATTTCTATATTGCACACCAAGTTTGAGAAATCATTCTATAAGTTTTCCAAATTCAGATCTGTGCCGTGAACTCCACTTGACGGTCACATGTCACCCTCTTCTATTCATAATTTCAGAAAACTCAAAGTATAAAGGTTTTATCCTTGTCTATTAGCTTTCATATACAATTGAAATCACCTTAAACCAAAATATATACTGGAAGATATCCTCATTTTACTACACCAGTACGAATCTGCCCAGAATTGAGATTTCGCTCTTGTAATTATTATTCTCTTCCGATCCGAGTTTGTCATATCTAGCAAAGGATTACATCATCCTTCCATAGTCATGCATCATGACCTGAATAGTCTCAGAAGTTGGTTCCTAGAGTAGAAGTTTGAATTGGTGCTACAGCCAATCACATGAGATGTCATTCTGACCTCGAAAACGTATGGCTTAGGTTCTTCACCAAATAGATGTCTTCTTCACTAGATAAAGCTTCAGCATGACATCAACTTTTTAGTTGATGTTTTTGTTTCAGAAAATTTCTAACATCCCAATTTTTGGTAAGTTAGGAATTTGAGGAATTAAGTGATCAATATATATCTTTTTTTTAAAGGGAAGGTTTGGGTCCCTTTCGTTGAACGTGCTTTTCTTTGTCACCTTTCCTTGTTCCATTTGCAATTACCATTTTGGGCTGGATATACTGGTTTAGTTTATAGAATTTCGGATTATATTTGTCATATGCTATTGTTCCAAGGAGAGTAATTATAAAAGTGAATTTCATAATTTGGTTGTTATCTATGTCTTCCTTAGAAACTTTTTTAGATAGTAAAATCCCTTTCTTGGGTGGATAGGTGCTCCAGTAGTTAGAGTAAAATGTGAATTTTGTTTAGGATAGAGTTGGACATAGAGTTGAGATGCCTTGGAGAAAGATAAAACCATTACCCGACCTTTCCCCACCTCTATAGTGAGCCTACTTAATTATCACACCGTTACCCACAAAAAAAAAAAAACTTGATTATCGCACAAATTTAAGTGCTAGTTCAATAATGGATTTACACCCAATTGTCCTTCAGGCTCCATTTGTTTCAGTGTAAAATTTTACTTGAAAATTCACTTAAAAAAATTTAGATGTAAAATTTTAAATATTGAAAAGTGTTCCAATATTTGTTTTTTTGGTGGAAATAAACATTAAAAAAAATTTCAACATATAAAATTTTATGGGTGTTTTACCATTACCACCCCAAAAACTTTACTATCTACCATTACCCCCAAAAACTTTGAAACAACTAATACCCCCCGTGCATACTAATAACCAATCGCCCCGCATTACGGACTAACTGATGGAGGTTAGTTGTGAGGGTTTGCCGTTGTCACGATTTTATTAGGACCAAAATACCCTTAGTAGTGAAATAAACCATTGTCGCATTTGTTAGGACTAAAATGCCCTTAGTAGTGAAATAAACCTAGTTCAAAGAATACCTTCACTTTCTCTTCACCTCATCCGCTTCACTTCATCCTCTTCGATTCAGCTGCTGCAGCAAACCGAGAGGAAGAAGAAGAACTTCGGCTCAACCCTCTTCTCGAGGCCACCATTTCTTCCACCGTATAGAGAGGTGCCACGTTAAAGCTCTCTCGGAGCGGAGAGGAAGGAAAAATGCGAGTTGATTGCTCTCTAAGAAGCGCAAAGAGAACCGAGAAAGGGCACAAAGGTATATTTTTCGGCTCAAACTCGCTAAGAACTAAGGTTTTTCGACTCAAATTTCTATTCATTTTGAATTTTTGAAAAGATTCTGTCAATTTGTTGCTACCATGTCTCTGCATCATAAGCCGCGTCATCGGAAAAAGGGGGAGTGGGAGGAGGACGAGGACGAGGAGGAGGGTAATGGGGATTGGGAGATGGGTATGGATAGGGAACGATATCTGTCAATTTGTTGTAGATAGAGATCCTGAGTCATAGCTTGTTTGTCAACATCTTAACCTTCGATTCTCAACTAAAACCATTTGCCTAAAATGTAGTGTCTTCAATGAAAGCTTAAAGAGGGTGCAACTACATTAAGAGAAGTTGATGGTATATACAATATGCAAAGAATACAAATTTCTATTTCCTTCCCTCCCCCTCCCCCTCTTGCCCTCCTGCATTTCCAATGAACCAGATATATATCCACCGATGAACATTTAGAAAACCTCATTTTCCTCTTCATGGCTTCCCACAAATACATGAACATTTACAAACATTAAATAAAAATATAAAAAAAGAATTAGGGCAACAACGACAAAATTGAGAGCCAACGGACAACTAATACACATTATACATTGGGTGTGATTAGATTCAAATGTTAAGCTCCATTAAGCTTTGCTTAAACTCGGTTGAGATTGTATTCCTCGTGTCTCGTGATTGATCCCAAAGTTCCTCTAGTCCACCAAGTATAGCTTTCAACCCCTTCCCACCACCAACTGATTTTGGGTCTCCGTCAAAGCTACGTCCGAGCTCTTTGAAACAAGAGCACCCTAGTTGATCCAATAATGTCCAAAATTTTGGCAAGGTGAGAGTGAGAATTAGTAGAATCTCAACTGTGGCTAAAGAATTCAATATCTAGTCTTCCTCACCAAGTGGGAGAGATTTGCATTTGTGCTTTAAATCCATAAAAAATCATGGGTATATTCAGGTTTTAATTATGCCTCATCCAAAAAAACCAAAGTAACTTATTTTTCCGGTGTAGATATGTAACAATTTTCTTCATTTATTAAAATGTAATATAAAATGTAGAGAGTGGTCAAGATTACCTTTCTGCTGTGCGGGCTGATGTGAATAGATCAAGCAATTGTATTCATTGTCTCTAGGCTGGTGTTCTCTGCATTAATATGCATTAGCAACGAAACTTTGAACTTTTGGAGGCTCATAACTTTCTTTTCTAGAGTTCCACAAGTAGTTCTATCAAAGTGTTGGGGTTTGTCTTGTTTTAGGGATGGTTGTGGGGTATGCAATAGCTATAGTAACCTTCAATTAAAGCACAAGGATGGATGCTTTCCTTTTCATATGGTTCCAAGGGGAACAAACCCAGAGAATCTTATGGGGCAGTCCTTGACTCTTTATAGTGAACCATCTACATCACCTTCGATTGCCTTCTCCCCTTACCTTACTTGCAAAACCTTTATCTTTTAGTTTCCATGCATATGTGGCCCATAGAGGGCTTGGTTGGTTGGTTGCCTTTGAGATCTCATATTTTCCCTATTAATGTGTCATTCCCAAAGCATGAGCCATTCTTTCATGCATGTTCAATATAACCACTCATGAAAGTACTCCAATTTCTACAAGATGCTTGCAGCATATCTTTCACTCATAATAGCTCATCAAATGGAAGTCCAACCATGTTACTTCATCTTTTTAATATTTTCTTTTTTGGTCCCGAGTTATTAAAAGATGTCACATTAATAAGCTTCACATCATGTGACTGATTTTTTGTTAAGTTTTATATTGATACTTGGATGTAATTTGTCAAACTTGAATTTTAATGACTGTTCTTGACATATGTGATGTTTCTCCCACTGTTCTATAAAATCCATAACCATGCAGCCAAAGCAGTCTATAATCTTCAAGATGACAACAAGCTGAAAGTACGTACCACTATCTTCAAGGGACATTTACAAAGATTATTGATGTTGAACGATTTGGTTACCTAGATATGATATCGACATATATAATTCACTTTTGAGTCTGTTCCCAAAGGGAGATCTGGACTTCAATGTCAAATATATGACGAGTTGACAAGATGAAAGATATGGTAGTGAAGCAGAGATAAAGATGTGATGGAAATGGTAGACATGCTTGGTACTCGGGTGGATTGTATCCACATGTATGTCTACAATGTCCAAGTTGGTAACAACACGATCTTGTTACCATCAATGGACACCATGTCAAGTTTGTGGGTGATCTGCAAGAAATAGACCAGAGATTGGAGCACCATATCCACTATTCCCCTTACTAATATGTCTACAAGTACTAGGCCAAAAGCTAATATAAGAAGGGGTGGCCTCGTAATCCTCAAAGGGATGGTGGTAGAAATATTCAAAGGGATGGTGACATGAATGTTCGAAGGGTGGTGCTATTTTGATGCATAATAGCGATCGATACTTGTTCTTGGGTCAACTAGTGCATCTCATAACCGAGTCACATTTGACAATAGGAGTTCGCATTATGCATGATAGTGGGGTTGCTTTTACTGAAGTTGGTATGTCTAGTAGGTGTAGGAGTGCTAGTATTGTGAGATCTACTACAACTACTACTACCATTATAGATTTGGGAAGTAATGATGCAATCATTCCATCATCTCGATCCAACCAATCCATCGCTAGCAGGGTACTTGAGGGTGAGGAACAGGAAGTGAACAATGACACATCGATTCTCGATTATGTAGTGCAGAATCGATGATTTAGTAAGCTGAGAGAGTTGTGATGAAGACTATGAAGAATTTGGAAGTGATGCGAAAAGGAAGAGAACAAGTAAAGAGGGATCAAATGGTGAGGAAGAGGATTATGATACTCGATCGATACCGAGGATCCAAGCAATAGGATCCATTTTGACAGTTGGACAATTGTTCAGAATGGGCAGCACTTCGGAGAAGTTTTGAAGGATTATGAAGTGCAAGAATGTTTTAAGACATTGAAGATAAAAAATGAGGGCAAAAAGGTGAGTGCAATTTGTGCAGGAAAAGGGTGTCCATGGAAGATATATGCTTCACGTTTAAAAGATGGCATTACATTTGCTATCAAGACATTTACTCCCACTCACACATGTGTGAAATTGGTTAGAAATGAGGGAGTAAGTGCACGTTGGATAGCAGGAAAGATTGGGTCCAAAATTAGATCGGACCCAGATATGAGTCAAAACCATGGAACAAGCTGTTGAGTGATCAGTATTCATTGGACACCTGCAATATGCAATTGTATAGGGCTAAATGGATTGCCCTAGGGAAGATAGTTCAAGTCATAAAAAGCATTTAGGAGACTGGAAAGTTATGCGACGGGATAATGAGAGCAAATGTTGGGAACCAAGTAGCGATAGAATATCAGAATGGATTCCAACATGGACTGGTAGAGAGTGAATTATTCGGAGATGAATACAGAGTAGATCGTCAATTCAGGCGTTTGTTTGTATGTTTTAATGCTTGTGTTCAAGGTTTTTGAAGGGATGCAGGCCATTCTTGGGCCTTGATGGATGTCATTTGAAGGGAATATATGGGGGAGTTCTTGTATCTGCTGTTTCAATGGATGGAAACAATGGCATGTATCCAGTTGCTTACGGTGTGCTTGAGAATGAATCCACTGACAGTTGGTTATTCTTTCTCAGTTGCTTACGTGATGCCATAGGTGCAGTCACACCTACAGGACTTCCATATACATTTATGACAGATAAACGAAGGTATGACTAATATCATTGACATTATATTTGTGATTTTATGGCATGATATTTAGGTTTTTGACTAGTGAATATTCTTTTCATATATAGGGTCTTATTGAAGCTATTGCAAAATTATTCCCTAAGGCACACCATAGGCATTCTGCAGACACCTATACAATAACTTCAAGTCACGATGGGGTAGTGCAATTCAACCGAGGAGTCGTTCTGGGTTGCATGCAAATCATATAATGCCTATGGATTCCAAAAAGCTATGAATGAAATGAAGGAAGATAATGAAGGGGCCTATGATTGGTTGATGAAGACACCAATACCGATGTGGGCAAGACATGCTTTTGATCATAGAGCCAAAAGTGACCACATCACCAACAAGCATCTTGAGTCATTCAATCACTGGTAGGACCCTTGAGGAGTAAGCCTATCCTTACTTTGGTGGATGATCTTAGAGTGAAGATGATGAAAAGGTTACATAAAAGGTATGAGAGTGGCTTAACCGGTGTCACAAGGTGACTCCAACAATTTGTGAGGCGGAGGCGATGAGAAGGGTATGAGGCATCGTGTACCCATTTCAGCAGTAGAGAGATGTTTGAGATACAAGATGGATCTGGCCTAAGATATGTTGTTAACATGACTGAGTCAACTTGTGAGTGTGGGGTGTGGGTAGCAACGGGGTTACCTTGTAAACATGTTGGAGTTTGCATTCCAAATTATAGGGGAACTTTAGAGGACTATTGTGATCCACTTACAGACAGAAAGATATTTAATGGCCTATCAAGAAATCATTTACCCAATGAGTGATCTTAGTACTGCAAGAGACCGACTTGCTTCCTCCAATATTAAAGAGAGGGATTGGTAGACCTCGTATGAGTAGGAGAAGAGAACCGGATGAGGCAACCCCATGCAATTCAAGGAAGAAGAGAAGGAGTATCAAATGTCAACTCTGTGGAGGTACTGATCATAACAAGAGGACTTGCAAGTATAAAGACAAGAGACCATCCACTTCTCGCAGTGCTCCTAAGGTATGGCATGATAACATACTCAATGTCATATTTAGTTTTGCATGATAAAACTATGTAGAATGTAATGTTTTTGTTCTTGTCTTTTTTAGAGAAAGAGAAACAACAGGGATGATGATGCTACCTCTACACAGAGGATAACCAGGTCCTCACAGAGGTCCTCACAAGCAATCTACTACAACCCGGACATTGTGTGTGCACAAGAGAAGGTGAAGGGAAAAATGGCTGCCAAGTCCGCAAAGGTTATAGCATTCGGAAGAGCAAACCCTCAACAATAATGGTATGAGTCCTACTAATTATCAATGGGGTGTAAAACTTGATTAACTTGATTTGTTTAAAATAAACATTTAACATTTACTTAAGTATAGTTGGTCACTTGGAATTTGTTTCATCACTTGTAGGTATGGTGAGGTGATCTTGAGCGATGAGCCAACTTCAATGAGATGTTGCAACCATGTCTTTAGATTTACAATTATGTCTTGGGGTTGGGCTGGTATTAAGGTGCGGGTCATAGGTTGTTTGTAACATTTTTAAGTACAATGAGTCTTTGTAATTTCATTGTGACTTTTAGAGAGACTATTTACATGTACTCCTACGGGGTTCTTGACTTATTTGGGGCTTGACGCTATCCCGCCCTTTGGACTTGATTTTCAGTAACTTTATTTGTGAATCTCGTGTTTGAGGTTCTTTGTGCTGTTTTTTATTTTTTGTTCAAGGACAATCATGAATTGAGCTGTTGATTTTCATGTTTTTTTAGAGGGACTATAATTACTTATTTTTTAACCCTCCCGAGAACATTTTTCCGCCTTTACACTTTTTTTCTGTTAGATCTATTGTTTTATCAAAGCGAAAGAGGGAAGTTGCACATATGACGAATACGACTACAGTTCCTTCGATAAGGAACCTTCAAAGCAAAAGGTCTTGCTTGTATATGGGTCGCCCATCTATATATGAACAGATTTGGATTAATTGCAAGAAGAAAAATCTGCGAGAAAATTTCCAAACGATTTGAGGCTATGGACATGAGATTTCACATCTTTGTGAAACAGATTTCATGCAACAATGCATTTTTCCAGGTTGTTGTTGCGGCAACAATGCATTTTCTAGGTTGATCCATCTTTGACCGAAAAATGTGTATTTGCAGAACACATTTCCTATTCTATTGTTTTGTATTCATTCCACCTTATTTGTTTATACTCTTAAAAACTTGAAATTTACTTCCTACGTTAGTGGTAGTGATTCATCGCACTTTGTTCTTTTGCTTGATCAAAGTTGAGGCATATTCCCTCTTTTGCAGCCCCTCTTTAAATCATTAGCACAATGCACTTCCATCGGGGCTGATCTTTTGATTCTCATGACATTAAAGTGGGCAAAATGGTCAGGAAGAAGTTCACAAGATGCAACTTTACTACACAAGATGCTACTTTACTACATATTCTAATAACAGAGAACATTTGACAAGATGCTACTTTGCTACAATATTCAACCATAATTAACATCCATCATTACAACCCAAAACTAAAAAACATCCATGATTACAACCCAAGACTAACCAAAATAGACTTCAACAAAATGACTTTGATATTCCCTGGACTTAAATCACTACGTTCCAAATACAGACAATACAATCGAACTATTAATACTTGATTTGTGATCTTCATTCTTGCTACGATCTTCTCCACAGATTCAATCTAATATTGACGCCAATCTCTTCACTTCTCTGCTGCTCTATTTCACCCTCATTGTTTGGTGCATCACTAGCATGCACAGATTGGCTTGTTTCACCAATGGGTACGCCCATGAAGAATCTACAACCACCATTATCTCTGTTGAAACAAATATAATACAGCCTATCCGGGTTGTTCATTGACTCGATATCCTCACACAAGATCTCCTCCGGCAATAACATTCCATGTTTTGGAACCTCACCCACCTTGCACACCGCTATTCACACTCCCGAGATGACATCTTACCTGCAGAACATTTTTGTTTTGGATGTTCAGATGGGAAACACAACAATAAAGTTAGATAAAATTGTGGGAATCATCTACGAGATGATGCTTTTCATTTTAGTATTTAGCTTGAGAGATGGGTTCTACTATCTTGTATGTATACCATTCCTGCAATAGTGTGGGGGTTACTTCCATCCCTCATTTACTTTTACTTTAGGTGTGATAAAATTGTTGTTTGCTTTCTATTTGTGTAGAATGCGACTTACCTTGAGTATCGGGGTTTAAGTGTAATTGATGTAGTTTTTGATTCCTTAGACAAGTCTAGTTACAATAACCTGACAATCCAAAAAGTAATGATCCATCCACCAACAGCTCAGCATCAAGGTATTTAAGGAGAAAACTAGTTATGAGCTTGTATACTAGGTTGATGAAACTATCTCTGATGCCCTTAACTCATCCATTGAAGGCATCAAGGGATTTTCCCATTCGTGTCCCTCACCAAGGAGACCATCTTTCCAGAAAATCGGCTTTATTCTTCACTAGTGCTAATGAAATTGTAAAGAAGCTTCAGTTGTATAACATTTGATCGTGTAAATTTGTTTACTAATGAGTTTGTATCTTAAGCATGGGACTTCTTCTCGCACCCAATGGTGGAGATAAATACATTTGTTAGCTCAACTAATATTGATGGAGTCGCATGAATTCCCAGTAAGTATGCATCCTAACAATGCCTTCAATTTAAAGTGTGCCGAATGTCTAATACTTTAAAAATCACTATCTTCATGGTAGGGTTCGGAAGAGAAAACCATTAAGAAGTGTTTTCAATTTCTCATTAATAAAAACAAGGACAATGATACCGGGAGTAGAAGACTAATTAGATGGGCTGGGTAATTTCATTTACACAAATATCAAAAGGGCACAAAGACAAGACATTGTGATTTTATGCCCTAATCGAAGAGAGAAAATAAGGAGAAGAAGACATGAATGTATTACCTTAACTTCGCGGAAATTGCAATGTCACCCGAGACGATGGAGATAGTTAAACCAGAGAGGGCTAAAATCGTGGCCGAGAAGAGGGTGAGATAAGTTCTTCTTCTTCCTCCGGTTTCACTTCTCTCTTCCCTTCTCGAGAGAGCAATCAACTGCGTTTTTCCTTTAACGGTGGCACCTCTCTATATGGTGGAAGAAATGGTGGCCGAGAAGAGGGCTGAGCGAAGTTCTTCTTCTTCCTCCGGTTTGCAGCAGTCAATCGAAGAGGATGAAGTGAAGAGGATGAGGTGAAGAGAAAGTGAAGATATCCTTTGAACAAGGGTTTATTTCACTACTAAGGGCATTTTAGTCCTAACAAATGCGTGACAATGGTTTATTTCACTACTAAGGGTATTTTGGTCCTAATAAAATCGTGACAACGCAAACCCTCACGACTAACCTCCACCGTTAGTCCTTAACTGGGGGCCGTTGGTTATTAGTATGCAGCACGGGGGTAAATGATTGTTTCAAAGTTTTGGGGGTAATGGTAGATAGTAAAGTTTTTGGGGTGGTAATGGTAAAAACCCAAATTTTATTTGTATTTACGAAGTAAAATTTGTCGTGTAAAATTTTGCCGAAACAAATGGAGCCAATGTGGAAAGATCACACTTCGGATTAGCCATGTGTTAAAACATTTAAAAAAATAAAATAAAATTTCAGGCTCTATCTCTATTGTATTGCCCACTGTGATAGGGCTTCTACCATTGCACTTTCACTAGTTGCACCAATTTTGTCAAAGATAAGTCGTCAACCAATTTTTGTGATGAAGCAGAGTGGGTAAATGGATGGATGATCATGCGGAGATTTCCATAAAATTTAAGTGCGTACTCCTAACTCATTTCTACCAAAAAATAAAAACTCATGAGTTGCCTTATTAGACCAATAGTTTCCTCTATCATCACTCAAATATCTGCTATGTGGCAAATCAATTGAGGCCTAAATTTTTGTGCAGGTAGGGTCTGGATACCCTACTTAAATGTCAGTTTTCGGATATATTGAATTTTACCACGTGACAAAACAAGGCATTAAATGTTTCGTGAGAAAGTCAAAACTTTTGTAGAAATAGTTAAAACAATCATATGGCTAAAAAAATGAAAAAAGAAACCTCCTATATAAGGAGAATAAGATTCAATTTACCTTTGAAATTGACAAGTGGCTGATCCAAACTGTACTCCATTATGTAATTGTTGAAACTATCACATCACAATTTTATGTGACAAAACTAATTCAGCTATGGGAGCATGTTCTCTGTCCAGGAGCACATCTAGGCGCAGGCAGCATCCAGACACACGAAGCAGGACAGAAATGAAATTGTGGGCATTCACGGATCGATCATTCACCCACCCCCAGATGTCTGGACGCACCCTATGCCCGATGCAGAGTACTTTATTCCTTCAGCTATATAGGAGGACCCTTTACAAATCAAGCAAACTGATCTTTCGGATCAATTGACTTTTCCTTGTGTTTTATTAGCACTTTAAAATTTGTTTGAAGCACTGTTAAAAATTATCTGAGAGTGAGGTTAGCAGAATAACAACTCCAAATATAGGGGAAAAGTCCCTTCATCATTAGCCATACCTCCATCAAATTACTCCCCTTGCTCGCTCAGACTATTTTGAATACCACAATTACCCCTTGAATCTTTCTTTTCATCACTTCTGCTATCAGCAAACCAAATTAACAGTCCGAGGCAAAGGTATCAATTTATTCCTGAAAATCACAGCTAACTAACACAATCGGTGTCTAGTGATTTTGATATCCTCAGACATCGCCTTTGAAGAATTTGTGGGCGATCTGTAGCGGGAGGGTTCAACCATGACCAAAGGAAATCTGATCTCTTTACAACTCATGCTGAAACTGGTAGTACTGACTTACTATATGGCTGAGTTTTCTCTCTCAACTATTTGAATGGAAAGGCATTGGAATTCTTTGGCGGTACATTTAACGGTAGCTTTTGTTTGACTGCAGGGTACGTCTTCCCGGTAGAAGTGGAAAACCCTATGGGTTTGGTTCTCTCCACAATTAACTAACTTATGGGAGAGGGTTGGACATGCTGCCAGCTTTTGGTAAACTAACGTTATACACCAATCATAGAGATGGACATAAGGGGTAAGGGGTTCTTTTCAAATGGAAGAGGAGACAGGATGACACATTGGTGGGCACCATGGAGTCGGATTCAGCTTTTTACCTTAACTTATTAAAGCCATATCTTTGACAATGATGGTTAAGCTTTACAGGAAGACCAAGCCAAATAAAACATAATACTAATTAAACAAGAAGGAAAATGGTTGGGCATGCTGCCAGGTTTCTAGCATATGTCATCCTCTCTCCTCTTTTGAAAAAGACCCACTTGCCCTCCTTCGTCCAGCTCTATGATTGATGTATTCTGCTAGTTTACTGAAAGCTGATGTCATACCCAACCCTCTCCCTTATGAGAATTACCCTAAATTAAGGGGTAATTTTGGTATAAAATACGTTTAGCCATTTAAGGGACTAACAAAAACTCCCCCCCCCCTTTTTTATTTGTTGATATTATTGAATTTCCCCTTCATATAAATTCAAAGACCCCCTCCATGAAACAAACCCAATTTATTTTCTCTCTGTTTTAGTTTCACCATGACGCACCCTATTCTTTTGCTTGGACTTCTAATAGTAGCGTACGTTAGTGTAAGAAATATGAAGATTTTCCATTATCAATCATTTCAAAGTGGCTATTACTTGTTCCTAATTCAACTTTTTTATTTGGTTGTTATTTTTCTCATAACAATTGCAGGATTCTCAAGCTGAAAATGCCTTCTTACAATATTGGGAAGAGCATATTGGTCTTCCACACCCTCCACATTGGTTTGTTGCAAAGGCTTCTCCCTTAAGTCTCCATCAGGTGATAATGTTTATGAAACTTATAGAGGAAAATGAATTGGCTTTCCACCTGCGTTCATTCTGTATGCAGGCTAATGTTGCTTGCTCTACAAATGCATTGATGAAGAAGACAATCTATGACAAAACCCTGCCACCAATAATCCAATGGAAGAATCTCAAAATGACATATGAAGGCCTTCCAAACAAAACACCATTATCGATTGCCAGCCAAGGGGGATTGCTATTTTTCCGGGAGTCAATGGTGAAAGAGGGAAATTTCATGTCTATACCTGATCTAAGGGACCCATTGTCTTATAAATCATTTTTGCCGCGTCCTTTAGCTTCAAAAATCCCATTTTCTTTTACACACATCAAGGAATTGAAGAAGATTTTTGGTGTGATGGATAATTCAAACATGGATGAGTATATTCAAGACACCCTCAAGATATGTGAGAAAAGCTGCATTTGTGGCGAACAGTGCACCTGTGCGACTTCCGCCGAGGATCTCATCGATTTTGTTGTCGAGAAATTAGGGCACCATGTACACATATGGAGTACTGAGAACGTTGAAGGATCCTATGAGAATGTTACAATTGGAGCTATGAAACTAATATATGGAAACCTCTCCGAACCACCAGCCTTATGTCATAGTCAACCATTCCCATTTCAAGTCTACTATTGTCATATTTTAAAAACAGTAAAAATATATGCAGTTGATATACATGCTCGGAAGAAGGTGAATCATGCAATCATGGCATGCCATTATGATACATCAACTTGGAATCCAAACCATCTTGCTTTCAAGTTGTTGGGTTTTGGTCCAGGCCTAATTGAAGTGTGTCATTGGATAAACAAGAATGGAGTGGTCTGGACAAAAACTCTAGATTGAGAAGCATTTGAAGATTTGATAGTTCTATGATATGTGTTACATGTAACTGCTAATGATATTTTAAGGATAAATAATGACCTTTTTTTTTACCTTCATTTTATTTCTTCCAAGTTTCAATATAGTTTGTTCTTCAATTGTCCAACATAATAGATAAGAATCTGAAATGAAAAGCAAATTTTTTTCCCACAAAGTTTTAGCTAGACATTCTTAGTCATCTAGAAAAAAAACTCATACAAAAGTAATTATTTGACATAATATTTTACCTTCTTCTTTTTGCCCTACAAGACAGAGTAATGGGAAACGTTAATGAGACTTCAAAGAATGGAGAGGAGAGATAGTGATTCGAAGCACAAGAACAAACATGGGATTACATGCTAAAGGAATGCTTAGGGAAGGGCATAGCCCTATGTAAGAGGCTGGTTCAGGTTTACGTACGAGACGTAAGCCATTGAGACGAGGCGCGCAGATGGAATCCACTTCAAAGTTGGAATCTTTCTGTGCATCTCATGAATGTGCAAGATGGTTCTTGTACGTGAACCTGAGCTTGTCTCTGCCAGCCCTTCACTCCTCAAGTCAAGAAAGGTAATTTTAATATGGTGATTTACACTCTTTTGCAATCAATTTCACTAGAGCGCCCGCTGCTCTAGCTAATTATCCACCTTTTCCAAATTTGATTTTTATTAGGGGTGCAAGTTTGGTCTTGTTGGCCCAAACTCGCCTGGCCCGCCCTAAGCCCGAATAGGGCCTAGACTGAGATACCATGGCCCTAAGGGCGAATCAGGGCTGAAAATTTCTAGCCCTGGATTAGGGTCAGGCCGGGCTAGGGTTGAGGCCTCGGGCTAAGCCCAACCCTGTTTTAAGTTAATACTATAAAATATATATATATATATATATATATATATATATATATATATATATATATATATAGTAAACTTTAAACGTGACACACAAGGGTGGTGCACCCCTGGCCCTCTTTTTTAAATGTGACACTGCGCCCAAGCAAGCACTGCCACCCGTGAAATGGCCGGTGCACCCCTGGACCTTTCCGCCTTTCCAGAGTGGTGGGCCAGTCATTTCAAGTGCAATTGTGCCTGTGCATAGGTACATGCTGCGTCGCTCCCAATATATTATGAAGATAATAAGTGATATAATATATTTTATTATAGAGTTATTTTATGTGACACACATTTTGCTAAATAATATATGGGAAAAAGATCTCTACTTGGTGGTGTTTCCTATGCCTCTCACTGGGCACCGTGAGGTGATGCCTCTGCCTCCTAGGTAGATACCCAGGCGTGCTCCCCCATCGGCCCAGATGCTTGTGTAGAGACTATGCCACCAAGTAGAGATCTCTTGCCCATAATATATTATGGGAAAAGAAATGCTAACTAGTGTTGTAATGCGGCGTGTACCTGCGCCCAAGAAGGAATAGCCGCACGTGAAATGATCGATGCACCCTTGGTCCTTTCCGCCTTTCCAAAGGGGTGTGTCAGTCATTTCACATGCGGTTGTGCCTGGGCACACCGGCATCGGTACACGCTACGCTGCAGCACCGATTAGTGTTCTTTCTCTCAATATATTATATATAAAGATAATAAGTGATATAATATATTTTATTATAGTGTTATTTTATGTAAATTGATAATTTTCTCCCTGGCCTAGCCCATGCATCTCCCTACTCCCTCCCTATGATCATGGCCAATTAGGGTCAGCCTGAGGGCAGGTCAAGATTGGATTTTTCAGGCCCTAAATTAGGGTTGGGCCGGGTCTGAGCTTGGGCCCAACTAAGGGGACTCAGGATTGGGTTAGGGTTTTAAAAAAACCCGACCCAACCTGCCCTGTTGCAGCCCTAATTTTTATATTTTGTATAGTCATGTCTAAGGGCATATCGGTTGAAGTAGATTATTCTTTTGATCTATCAAAAGCCCGACTAAGTATGGCTGCCTAAAAACTTTATGGGACAAACAGTTTCTTTTAATTTCAGGTTGTTATCAAGAAAAAAACCAATATGAAAGCAATTATTTGAGATAATATTTTTTGGGAAAAATTATGTTTTCTATCCCTGTAGTTTGAATCTATTATGTTTACCATCTTTAAAAATTTCTTAATTACAGCCGTACCCCTGAATGTTACTGTGTTAATCTTAAATTTGAAAAGACAGTTTTTCACTTTTTCACCCCTGTAGTTTGAATCTTGAGAAAATTATGTAGCCCCTCTGTACTTTATCTTAATTACATGTTCTTCCCCTTGGTTTTCCCGCCTTATATATTGACCCTTTATGATTGACGGTGTTAGGGTGTGGTTAGTTGATGGTTTGAAAAGATAATATTACCCTTATTCTAAAACACCACAAGCAGAATTACAATGATACCTATTTCATCATCTTCAACCTTAACACCCATTATTTCCACCACCACCACCGCCATCACTACAGTAGCTGGAAATTTGATTAACAACAGGACTCCAGCGACTTGTTGATCTGCTACTCATTCTAGTGAAATAGACCATATATATAGCTTACGATCTCAAGAGGGAAAAAAAAAAGGTTTTTGTTTCCAATGGAGATTTTGCCGGTTTTGGGCACAGAGAAAGGAGGTTTGATGATGAAGAGTTGTCGAGTCCTGATTCGTTGGAGAAACAGAGGAAGGAAATGGAGAAAGAGTAACCCTATTTCTTCTGTAACAGTTGAGGTTAGTTTCTTCAATTTTCGTCCTCTTCTCTCCAAAGCTTTTCTACACTCGGAATCATTGCTTATAATCCTTTCCCATTTTTATGTTCTCAAAAAGCCGCCATCCCTAGAGTTCCATTTTCTTCCATTTGAAGGGCAAAACAAAACAAAACAAAAAACAAAAAATATCAAAATGAGACGAATTTAGGTTATATTTGATAAAAATTTCAAGGAATCAGGAAGACCCACTTTCATTTGAATAATTTTATCATACATCCATTCAGTTTGTGTTTTTCTTCCTTCTTCGATTTTTGAACCCACTATCCAAAAAAGCAGAAAAAAGCTAAATAGGTTCTGAATCTGTGAGTTTTTGGATATCCATGTTCATGACCAGATCAATCACGGGCATGTTGAGATGTTAATCAAGCTCTTAAATGTAATCCCTTGGAAGAGAAAAGAGAGTTGTTCATGTGTCTTGCCCGGTTTCTCTTTGCAGTCCGAAGCTCTTGTCGTCATTCGCAGAGAAGTGCAAAGCGATAAGAATACGGGCGGAGGCATCAATCGCGGAATCATCGGTGGAGAAGATCCCGATCTCATCATCTCTCCTCCTCTGATTCAATTTCAGAACTGGAGGAGCGTATTAGGGAGTTTGGATAAGAAGAATATGGACTATGAAATAAAAGCATACCTCTTGCAACAGTTGGGACAGTTACAGAACCTCCGGATCTCGAAATTGATGGAGAAATCTTATGTGAGATACACATTGTGCCTGAATAACCCAAAAGAAGGGTAATAAAAATGTGAATTTATCCATGATGATGTGGGTGGGGGTGGGTGGGGGTGGGTGGGATTGCAGCATGAAGAAGAAGGGTATTGTTGGGTTCAGAAAAGTTTGATTCAATGTCAAAATCAGAGGTTGCAGGAGCATGGTGGGGACAAAGTTGCAAGAGGAGGAAGAAGAAGAAGAAGGGTAAAAGGATCATCTCACAATGATCAAAGGTTAGTTTGGGCATTATAAAACATCTAACTACAGCACATCAGCACTAAACAGCCAGATGCTAATGGCAAGGGAGGAATTACTAATTTTTTAAAAAATTTATGTAAGATAGGAAAATCAAAGGGAGGAATGTGTAATTAGGGCAAAGTATAAGGGAGAGATACATAATTTTTCCTTGAATCTATCACGTGTATCACCTCTAAAAATTTCTTAATTATGTCCGTACCCTTGAGTGCTAATTTTGTTAGTTTATATTGAAAAGACAATTTTGCCCTTTCCTATTTGGGAGCACTTGCTGCTCCAGCAAGGACTACCTGCTCCGTCGACGACCACCTCTTGCTCCGGCGATAGGTATCTTCTTCCACCCTTGTAGTTAGAAATGATCCTTCGTTGATGATACGAGATCCAAGCAGCTCCTCCTCTCGAATTGCTTGTGCTCAATAATTTTCGCTCTTCTCCTCCAAATTCTTTCCTGATTGTGATAGCAGAACCTCTCTCTCTTTAATTTAAATAAGATTTGAGATACGATCCCGGCCGAAAGTATCATCTGAGATTGAGTAATTTTTTTTTTGGTGAATAAAATATTTTTTAATAGGTAAGAAAAATATTTAAAGTGTGGCTGCGGGGATTCGAGCCCAGTTCTCCACGGCCACGAGATTGAGTATTTATCACTTACGAGAATGAAAATTTGAAAATTTTCTCTCGGCGAGCCTTTGTGGAAAGCTAAAATAGATTTACAAGATTGGTAAAATCGAGGATCTCGAATTGCTTCGAAATCAATCAGTGGGAGAAGAATCCGTGTTCTTCTCTGAGGCTGAGGAAGTTCAGGAATCTGCCGACAAGTACTTCACAATTCAGAGAAAGTTCAGGAATCTGCCGACAAGTTGGGATTTTATTAAATTATCTAGGGTTTTGATTATTTCTCTTTTTCATTTAAGGGTCTTTCGCTAATATTCTAATTCAAACGTTCTCCCATTCCCAAATGCTTTTCCCTATTTATTGAAGGATGGAATCGGTGTAGAACTTGGATACACGAAAGCAAGGACGCGTAGAGCATCTGCGATTTCGATGAGCTTCGCAGGGACCTACATACAGTCCTTAGCACTGCCAAATGGCAGGTGGCTTTCACATTCCATAGTTTCTTCTCTAAGATTAGAGTTCTTAAACGTTGCTAATTTGTTGAGTTTGTCGCGTTCCAAATTTTGATTTTTAAAGGTCAATGGATCTAGCAATCGGACGAGAACTGCTTGGGAACAGGTCTGAGAATCCTTAAAGTCTAATCGAGATTCTGAGACAGAGTTGGAGTTGGACCCATGGAAGATACAAACTTGTAAGCCACCAACAATTCGTTTGAGCAGACCATCACCTCAGAAAATTTGTGATTGTACGACTAGTGTGTGGAGGGGGGGGGTTTCAGCATGGATATTTGACGTCCGTGGAATCAGGCTAAACGTCGTGATAGGTGGGCTGTTGGCCGTACGGCGGTGATGGTTGTAATGGCCGGTGACGGAGGTGGTGTAGAAGAAGAGGAAGAAGAAGGCGGCGGCATTAGAGTCATTTTACCCTTCAAGGGTATTACTCGGGCAAGGGTAAGGCAGTCATTCAGTCATTGTACGCCTCACCAAGTCGTCATGTCTAGGCAGCACGGTCCTGCTGGGCAGCTCGACAGTAGAAGATCCAAATTCTAATATCATCACTTAACTATTCTAATCTACGAGTAAGGGTTTGATTGTAAGATTTTTTCAAAATACAGGAGAGATTTTTAAAATAGATAAAATTTTAGGGGTTATAGACGTAATAGATTCAAACTACTTGTTGATTTACTGTTGGAAACCAAAACTAGATCACGAATTTAGAAGAGAAAAAGGAGATTTATTGATGGAAAGCAAAACTAGACCACGAACTTAGAAAAGGAAAAGGACAGAGTGAGCTGTTCAAGGCTTAGGGTAGGATCTCTTCAAGTCGTCAAAGCACAATGGCGCAGGAAATCAATTCATTAATCAACAGTTTAAGCTTGTTCAACCCTTGCATGTTTGAAGAGAAAGAAACCCTAATATCAAGCTACTACCCCTACTTAAACTATGGCTGAGATTCGATTATATGAAAAGAAAGAAATAAAGATGGTGGCAAGAGTAGATTTGGATCCTGAGGTTGAGCGGCCCATCGTGCTGCGCTCAACTCACAGGCCGTCACATTGAATTAATGGTGATCCAATGATTGGTAGATGGCGATAATTCAAAATTCCAGAATACTGCTCAATATTAAAAAATATCAAACCACCATCTACCAACCATTGGATCGGCATTAATTCCACATGGTGGCCTATGAATTGAGCGCAACATGATGGCCTCCCAACTCCTGGATCCAAATCTACTCTTGCCACTAAGAAATAAAACAAGGCAGGTGAAGATCAGCATTCCTCTCGAGTCAACTGAGTGGTATAAGTAATGCAAATAATTTTTATGATGATTAGTAGTGTGTTTTCCAGATTTAGAGTATCCATAAACAATCATAAGCAGGATTAGATAACCACACTATGGTCATTTCCCAAATAAAAAAGATTTATATGATGAGGCATAAACAGTCCCAGGGGGCCAAGCAGTGAAAGGAAGGGATCCAATGGTGAGTCCACATTCTTCCCTGATTTCTCTATAGAACCTTCTGGTAGTGTTCAAGTCATTGGTGAAATCTCTCCATAACTAGTGACCACCATGTTTGTATGAAGCATGTAACAGGTAGAGACCCTTATCAGACTTCTAAGAGTGGAGATGAGCCCACGGCAATTCGGTGCCTCTAATACCGCCAAACAAGTATGATAAGAGAGCTTGTTTAGTAAACGATTAAGGAAGATGACACTGCAACTAACAAATATACATTTTGGCCAAGATACAAGGAACAAAAATACAATTAACTAACATGTGTGGGCTGCATGTAGATCTTTTGGGAGGCAAAGCATCCATCAAAACCAATTTCCTTGGCTTAACAAAAAGAAATATATAACAGACATTTACACCAAATATACGCCACCATGTGCATCTGAACAAGCTCATCCAGTTTGTATCTCAGCTGGACTGTCAGCTTAAACAACTCATAGCTCTAATCGCCAAATCTCTGCTCCACTCTCCATCTCCTTTTCTGGGTTCAAAATTACCCAACTAGCGGAAAAACTTCTGAAACTTAGGCCAAGAGGGGAGAACCCGCAGCATCACATTGCAGAAGATTGTCAACTGAAGAGGATGAAGCTATTCTATTCATGTCCACGTTGTCAACATTCAACACTTTATCACACCTCTCTACCATAATGAAAGCACAAAGATTAGGACCAAATGATCTTCAACTTATCTGTTAAACAAAACAAAAACAAAAAAAAGGCAAAGAAAAGGAAGCATAATTGCATCACTCACTCCAGGCACAGACGGTCTTCTACTGATCCCATCAAGCCATATACACTGACACGCCTGGTCATTCCATGTATCATGAGACAATAATTGTGAAACGGCTGCACGCATACAAGATATGACAGAATCATTAACCCACATGATTACATAAACTACTTATATTTCATACCATATTTAGTAATGATACTTTTTAGACGTTATTTTTAATTTACTTTTCAAAACCAAGGGATCACTGCAATACTAGGGAGCACTGTAACATACATATGGAGCTTTTTTGTGCAAGATGCATCTTCCACATCCCTTTTGACGACTCAACTAGCAAACCTGTCTGGTAACAATAATAACTAGGAAGCATAGTTCTCAAGATGTCGCCTTGACGATGCCTTAGGCGTCCAGGCTCCTTGGTTGCCTTGGACGCCTTGCCGCCTGGACCCTCTAAAATGCCATGGTTGCCTTGTCCCCTTGATAACTACGCAAGGAAGTATTAAAAAAGAGAAATTGATTCCTACAAGGTCCTGTCCAAGCAAGCTGGCACTGACAGCCACCTATTTACGCCATTTGCGGGCTGAACTGGCTGATCCGGCCACTGTACTGGGTCTGTGACATTTTTTCGCACCATAACAACAGAATGGCCTACTACCATGTATTGAACTTACACCCTTAGAAACAGTAACATGTCCCAATAGGAACAGTAACTAGAATTACTAAAAAGAGGAGCTGCCTTTACAAGCACCATCAAGGTGAGGTTGCCTTGATTGCCACCTATTCAAGCCATGTGGAGGGTAGATCAGGCTAACGACCATTAGGTGGCTAGGCTACCCTTGAGCTTGGTCATGTACAACTTTTTGAGGTTTATCTCAACAATATGGCCCACCATATATCCAACCCTTCCCCTTGTATTTTCATTTCTAAAAATTTGTCCAAAGTTTACTTTTTCACCATTTTTCAAATCTAAAGACAACCACCAAGCAAGATGCTTTTATTCTGAAACTAACCAGATTAGAAGGTGTTGTCATGGACAATTTTTCCACAAAATAAGTTCCAGCTGAGCTGCCAAATGGAAGATACTTATCACAGTCAAGGCAAAGCCCTAAGGAAACCTTTACCCTTTTAAAATAGTGACTGTTATTTGACCAAGGACTTGGTACACCTAATATGAGTATTACAAGGAATCCAAGGACAAATTGATGCAGAGCTGAAGCACTACATCCGCAAGAAGAAGAAGAACAAGAAGCTGCTGCCCAAGTAGTAGTAGTAGTAGTAGTAGTAGATCCATACTTTGTTTTTCAAGTGTTTTTATGTTTTTAAATTGAACCGGTCCAACCTGATTGAACTAGTGGTTCAATTTAAGTGACTTGGGTCACCCTTTTAATATTATGTAATTTTTCCTTTTCTTTGGGTCCACACCATACTCCCAAGAGTGTGGGCTAGTTAAGTCGGCTAGAGGTGCTTAGACTCCTAGGCTGAATAGATGTAAGGCTTTAAGCCCTATTTAAATTAATGAAAATCATGGAGCACCTCATTCTCCACTTTGAAAATCAAAAGTTATGCTTGTCCAAGCTGCTGCTGCTTCTCTTCCACTGTGAAGTTGCTTTGTGTCTGATCAAAGCACATGGGATTGGTGCGTGATCCAATCGACACCTTGCGGTGTGAAGCCTGGGTGGTTTGTACAAGCTCTCCTTCAATTTTCATTCGCAAGTTTCAATTTTTATTCAAGGTTCTGCTGCTGCCGATTGTTCTCTGCAACTACAAGTAAGTTTGAGACATCCCCAACCCCATACTTCTTCTTCTAAACCCTCTACAGCCCAACCCTAATTTTCTCCTTTTGTTTTCTTCAAATTCCAATAACCTAAACCACTCACAGACCTAACCCACCATCAAAATCACTTCAAATTCAAACCACGGCATCCCTAGTGCACCCCCTCCACTCGATCCAGACCTCTGCTCCATCCAACCCTCAAAACCCTAAATTCCCTCAACTCCTATCAAAACCCAAAACTCCATTAACATGTCCAGCATCATGCCATCATCTAACCATCACCAGACTTTCATACCTTGGCCGAGTGACCCTCTCTACCCCTAGAGAACTCGACCTGAAGCCCTTGCCTTAATTCCCCCTCTAAACCCTAGTTCCCAACACTTCCCTCTTTTCAAAAACCCGAAACCCTAACCTGCTTCCTTTTAAGTTCTCACACTTCCGCTCATCAAACCATCACCGGACCAATACTGATAGACTCCCCTAAACCTGCCTAGCATAACCAACCCTTCAAACCCTAACCCTAACCCTAATTTTGACCTAAATCCATATTTTACCTCAATCGGACTGCCTGTTCATGGCAGATCTTGTAGTACTGGTTCCTAGTGGGTCTTCTACCTACCTAGGACTACCTTACAAATTTCCAGAAATTGGGTGGGTGGGGGGGGGGGGGGGGGTCCATACATAGGACCTTGAAATTTAAGAATCACATATAAGAGAAATGATTGCTCCACACAAATCCAATACCAATGATATGATGAATATCTCTTACCTCATAGAAGAGCTGATTAAAATGGTTTAACAGTTTCCCCACTCAATTCTCTTCCAACCAATTTCAGGACATCCATAATCTGCAACCAGTAAGAAGGGTGATAAAAACTAGGATTGGAGTTCAAATGTAAATAAGATAAATGAAAAGATGTATGGGACAAAAACAGGCCCATAAAAAGATTTTTTCCCATCAGAAAATCCTGGGAAACCAACAAAAACTCAAAACAGTATTTAAAAGCATATAGGATGACAAACATATTGCAAAGTTCCATTTCAAAAGTCTGGTCAAAATTTTATGGCAAATTCATTGGAAGCAGCATAGAAGGATAAATAAAGAGTAAGCGATAGCAAGCTAATTACCATTCCAAGTAAATATAAAAAAAAAGTATTGTGCAATGCATATAGGACAGTCAGTGAGCCAAGCCTGAGCTCACTTTTCTGGCATTTAAAAAGGCCAATCCAACCCAGCTCCTCGAACTAAACAAGCTAGAGGCAAGCACGTTGAACTTGGTATGGTTGAAGTGTCGCCTGCTCAGACATTAAATCAAAGTTCTTGCAATAAGATGTTCCAATGCGACCTAGTGGTTGCAGGTTCGAGTCGGGAAACAGCCTCTCCACAAAGCAAGGGTAAGGCTGTGTACACTATGACCTTCCCCAGACCGTGCAGTGGTGGGAGCCTCATGCACTGGATATGCCCTTTCGATGTTAAACATGGGGACTGCCACTTGGTGAGATGGTCAGAAGCTTGGGCTGCCAGCATGAAGATGTGTTGCTCGAGTCTCAGAGCGGCAACTTTGTGAAGAAATCCCAAAGGTTAGGACCATCTCTAATCCTTTTTCCCAAGGCCCTGCAAAAGTGGGACTCGTACCATATTACGGGCCTTTTAATAAAATGTGACATAATCCAAATTATCACACAATTTATTGTAGATTTCATTAATTAACTTATCTTCTATAATTTTAATGAGCTAGAGCTTTGGATTTTGGATTACATTCTCCGTGGTCTTCCACCATTAGGGATTTAAATAGGCCCAATATTACAATCACGCTTCATGAGCCTTCAGCCTGAAAAGTACCAATGAGCTAAGTCTATGGCCAGCTGAAGTGTCAAGATTCTTAGACAAGTGAATATGATTATTTAATATTATGGAAAAATGTTTATACCAGTTTCTTCAAAGTTTGTAAGAGAATGGAATTTATTACATGGTTTTATCACTTAGCTGTGAAGAAAGATCACGGTTTTATCATTATTGTCTTTAAGATCCTAATTCTTCACTCATGTATGTCATCATTATGCTGCCCCTATTTAGCCCCCATGGTTCAAGTCAAAACCAGGCCCATATGGTCTAAGGGTGTCAATCGGTACGGTATCCAGTATTTGGTATGGTGGTATGGTACACTGTACATTTACTCATACTGATACCATACGAATACTGATCGGTACAGGTAGTTCATACTGATACCGTATTGTATCTATTCGGTACAAGTATTCGGTATGGTATCAGTACGGTATGATTCATTTTTAACATTTTGGCCATACCGATAGCATACCGAATACCGACTTGGAACAGGTATCTCATACCGATACCATACCGAATTTATTCGGTACGGTATGAACGGAATGGTTTCGATGTCGGGATACGGTATGCGGTATGAGTTGACAACCTTTTATGGTCCATATTGTCATTCACCTTAAGGCCTATATTGATGCAGTTCAAGGAAGAAGGTTTTTGGAGTTACTAATTATTTAGTTTCTACTTTCATGTTATAGCTAATTTTAGTTTCTACTTTCATGTAATGGCTACTTAGTGAACAAGTTAGGCTAAGTTGGAATTTCTATTCAAGTTACTTTCTGGTTTCATTGTATTAGTTTCCTTTTTTTAATTGCTTGGCAGACAAGCTACTTGTAATGCTCCATTGCAAATTATAAATATAGAGGTAGCCGGTAGGGCTACTACAGGCCACGATTTTGATTGTATAATAAAGTTTGATCCATGAGAGTGAGTGTCCTGTGGTGAATCAATCAAAACCAAGGTGAGGAAACCTTGGAGGGAGAGTGGTGAAGCCCAACCTCAGGCCATAGATTGTGAAGCCTATTGGTCGTATCTTCTTCTTTTCTTTATCTTCTCTCTTGTGTTTCTCTTTCATTCACTATCTGATCAATATTCCAGCCGCTGAGACTCCCATCGTGGTCAACTCTTAGGTGATCTGTGACCTTTTACTTGGTGTCAAATTAATTCCTAATACTGTTATCTAAGTTTCTTTAGGTTCTGTTAGTTTCCAGCACTGTTTATATACTGTGATTTACTTTTGGACACCAACATAATCTAATCTTCAGCCAACAGATTCTGAGAATCTGACCATCAAATTGGACTGAAATTAAATATGTTATTCTCCCCCCTTCCTACTCCATTTGACCTAAATATGGTGCTCATTGGATGATTAGATCATGAGCTATACTACTTTTCTTAACTTGCTAACTTCTGTGTTCTAAAATTTCTATTTTCTGCTACACTTCATTACAGCAAATCCAACCATTGGATCATCTCGTTCTTTGAAAAGATTAACTATCCTAGTGAGGGGTCTATTCAATCCAAATCTGAGCCCCATCTGACTGCTGGATTCTGAATATTTAACTTTCTATATTCTGCCATGTTGTTTTCTTACTTGGATTGCAGTGTTTCTGTCCTGGGTTATTGTGTTCTCTTAATCTTACTTTATCTACCCTAGAACATCATATATTCTGCCCATAATATGGCTTGCGCATCTACAAATTGAATGAAGACTGTGGGCCCCTAGTGATTTGCATGGAGAGGAGAATATCTAAAATATTTGGTTGCTGGAATTCCTTTGGATGAAGAAGTGAAGCTGATGGAGTCCAAGAAACCATATCTCCTGGTCTTGCCGCCCTTCTAATAATAGGAGGGAGGGCATTCCAAATAAATGCAAGTTGGGGGAAGGGGGGGGGGCCAAGATCCAGATAAAATGGATGATGTCGGCAACTGAGGAGAGTCTATGAAGGCTAGCAATGTAAATACTTCTTGAGCTGAATAAGGGAAGGAGGATGCCCATGGGGTGCCAATGATCTAGCCAAAGTCTGGTGGAGGAGACATCAACAATCTGGGAAGTAACAGTCCCAAGGGCTAAGTGTCTAAACTTGAGAATGTTTTTCCAGACCCAAGAATGCGGAGAGTTGGAAACAGTCCAGATTGAGTCTCTTTGAAGGAACCCCAAATATATCCAGTCTACCTAGATACTGTTGTGCTTGGAAGCTATTTTCCAAATGAGTTTAAGGATCCCTGCCTTGTTGACCTCTTTGATTCTTTTTAAAGCAAGAACCCCTTCCTCTTTGGGAGGCAAACTGAGGACCAGATGATAGGACAAAGGAATCTAGTATTCAACACCTTTCCAGAGATAGCCACACATAAGAGCTTCAATATCCTTCAGGATGGATTGGGGAGGGCGAAGATGCCGGACCAGTAGATGACCCTTTACAGCCTTCAAGTTAGAGTTTAAACCAGCCAGAAATTTGTAGACGAAAAACTCATTCCTTTTGAGTCTTCAATTTTTCAATATCTGTTGTTAGTGGCTGAAACACATTTAGTTCATCAATCATCCCCTTAAAGGCACTATAATACTCTTGAAGAGATTTATCACCCTGTTGGAATTGGAACAGCTTCTCGTATAAGTCATAATTACGTGTCATGCTCTTTGCTTGAGAGTAGGTCTCCCTCAAGTCATCCCATACTCCCTTGGCAGTAGTGTGGAACATCACATTGGCAGCTATGTCTGATTCCATGCTATTCCACCGCCAAATCAGAATTATGGCATTCTCCTTTACCCAGATATTATAATCTTTAGAGTCCGAAGCCGGAGGAGCAGAAGTAATATAACTGAGTTTGTCCTTAGCCATAATATAAACGCGGACAGCTTGAGCCCACAGTAGATAATTAGAACATCCCTTAAGTTTGATAGAGGTAATCTGAATATTAACATTATCTACTGAATTCTTTATATCAAGCCTTAAAAAAAATATATGAGGAGATCAAACAGTACACTCGATACATGAAGAGAGTAAACCAGACTAATAGCAATAATCACCAATAAAAAGTAGCAGCAACAATAGTCTCAATCCATGAAGCAGCCACAAAATCAGAAGTAGCTACAAAGCCAACCAAGAGAAAACGATGAAGATGGGGATTGAGAAGGTCACGATTACCTTAAAACAAGTCACCAAAGTGTTGATTTGATATGCCATTAATCAGAAACAGGTAGGAAGGTCCTCACGATCACAACTGTGAGCAGAAAACAGCCCAAAAATTGCCATATATAGAGATCGATCCTTGTTAGGTTTTTTTTTTTTTTTTTTTTTTTTGTGTGTGTTCATGAGATCGATACCTGCAACCAGGGGCTGTAAGTAGTGATAGAACACTTCATTAATTGATGAAGGAGTGTTCTAAGGCATAGTAATCACAGCTGTTAGTGGCTGCACACCACAGAGGAGGATCGGAAGAGAGAAACCAGAAGAGAGATTGAAAAGAAAACTCTAATCTGATTATATAAGCTCTGATACCATGTTATAATATCAAATTTAATATAACCAAACCAGAATTACAGGATAGAGAAGAAGAAGAAAGAAAAAAAGGAGAAGAGGAGCCGCAAGTCTCCAAGATGGGAGAGAACCTGCGATAGAACAGTATGCAATATCGCAGGTCTGTCCCCTAATATAAAATAACTTCAATAAAATAAGGTTAGGACAATAATGCCCCTACATAAACCGAAACTACAGAAAACCAACTAATAAGACTGAAATAAAGAGAAAATACTAAACTGCCCCTAGAACTAATACCTTAACACCCATCATATACATGACCTTGACAATGTACTCCCATTTTAAAGAGTCAAAGGCATTGTGCAAGTCAATCTTCAAAAGAGCAGGCAGAGGGGTGGTTCTTTCGATCAAATCCACGAACTAGCACATTGCAAAGAAGAATGTTGTCTGAGATGCTTCTACCGGCATAAAAGCTGATTGATTGGAGCTAACAAGAGAATCAATGACCTTTGTTTGACCTGGTTAGCAAGCACCTTGGCAATAAACTTGTAGAGCATATTGCATAAGGCAATGGGTCTAAAATCAGACATGGTAGTAGGCTATCTTTGGGATGAGATAGAGGAAAGTCTGGTTGATGTCTTTAACCTGAGAAGGGTTGAAGAAGAAGCTCTGGATAGCTTTAACAAGATCTTTGATAATATCCCAGCAGGAGCAGAAGAAACCCATACTGAACCCATCTGGACCCGCGGCTTTATTATCCTTATGAGAACGGACAGCAGCCAATATCTTGTCTTCTGAAGGAATCTTTCGAAGAGCATTCAGGGAGGAGTCAATGGATTTGTTCAGAAGGCCAATAGGGATGGGAGCAGCTGCGGCTAAGGAGGGAGGCCGAAATTGCTGCTTGAAAATCTGACTGGCTTAGATTTAATGCCATCAACTGAAGTGATGAAGGAACCATCTAGGAAGCTGAGCTGCATAATAGAATTGCCATTATTTCGAGCTTTTAAGGATCTGTGAAAGTATGCAGTGTTGGAATCTCAGTTGAGAACAGAGAGAAAAGAGAGAATGATTTGGCTTGTCAATAAGACAGACACCACCATTTTATTTATAATCTTGAGAATATTACAAATATGGTATGATTGCACAATCACACAATTAACACATTAAACATGTGTATAATGAATCTAGACACTCCAATGTACCTAGTTACATTACACACTTTACCAAGAGAACCGAACCAATCTTCAACACTCACCCTCAAGTTGGTGCATATCACGCATGTCCAACTTGGAAACAATAGGATGAAAGGTTTTAATTGTTAAGCCTTTAGTGAACACATCGGGAAGTTGGTTCTCAGTAGTAACAAATGAAGTGCAAATCAGACCATCTTCAATCTTCTCCTTGATGAAGTGACGGTCAATTTCAACATGTTTTGTTCTACCATGCTGAACAGGGTTATGAACTATACTGATTGCAACCTTGTTGTCTCAGTAGAATCTTATAGGCCCTTCAGGAGCTATTTTTAGATCTTGGAGGAGTTTCTTCAACCACATGAGTTTACAAACCCCCTGTGCCATCGCCCTATATTCTGCCTCAGCACTGGATCTGGAAACTATAGATTGTTTCTTGCTCCTCCATGTCACCAAATTCCCTCCAAGGAATGTTCAGTATCTTGAAGTAGATTGTCAGTCATCAACGGAGCCAACCCAGTCAGCATCAGTAAAGGAATCCAATTATAGACTAACATTGTTTGAGAATAAGATTCCTTTCCCTGGGGCTGACTTCAAGTACCGAAGAATCCTATATACTACTTCAAGGTGAGTAGTCTTCGGATCATGAACAAATCTACTAACGACCCCCACAGCATAGGCAATATCTGGTCTGGTGTGGGAGAGATAAACAAGTCTTCCAACAAGGCTCTAGTACCTCTCTTTGTCGACAGAGTCACCACCTGGGCTGCCCAGTTGGTGATTGACTTCAATGGGAGAGTCAATAGGTTTACACCCAAGCATCCTTATTTCTTCAAGAAGGTCTAAGACATATTTTCGTTGGGATATGAAGATCCCTTTGCTGGATTGGGCTACTTCAATCCCTAAGAAGTACTTTAGATGTCCTAGATCCTTAGTTTCGAATTTAGCTGCCAACTGAGTTTTCAAGGATGAAATTTCTACTTCATCATCTATGGTAATTACTATGTCATCCACATATACAATCAGCACAACGACTTTCCTATCCTTGTGTTTGACAAATAAGGTATGATCAGCATTACTCTGCTTGTAGCCAAACTTGATCATTGCTTTCTGAAATCTACCAAACCATGCACGAGGAGATTGCTTCAGCCCATAGAGTGACTTTCTGAGTTGACAAACTTTGCCAGTTGTAGTAAGTGAGTCAAAACCAGGAGGGTATCCATGTAGACCTCCTCCTCAAGATCGCCATTCAAGAAGGCATTCTTTACATCCGGCTGCTAGAGACTCCATCCAAGATTTACAACGCATGATAACAAGGCTCGAACGGAGTTTATTTTTGCAACTGGAGCGAAGGTCTCCAAGTAATCGATGCCATAGGTGTGTGTGAATCCCTAGGCAACTATCTGGCCTTATAACGAGCAATGGTCCCATCTGCATTTTGTTTTACTGTGAACACCCAATTGCATCCAACTAGTTTCTTCCCATTAAGAGAAGGTACAAGCTCCCAAGTATCATTCTTCTTCAAGGCCGCATCTCTTTCTTTTTATTATTGTTTTCTAATGAATGGAGAACATAAAGGATAAGAAGAAAGGAGAAGAAGATAAAGAAGAGAAGATAGAAGAGAAGGGGGTAGGGGGATGGCTCTCTCAGCCAGAGTCTCTCACTTACAACTATCTCAGCTGTTGAAACGTGGAATTTCTCCCATAACCGATGGCAACAAGGCCTGAAATTTCTTTTCTCCAAATCTGATCCTTCCTTACAATAGGGGGCCTATTAATAGCTTAGGCAAGCTTACAAAATAGAGGGTATAAAATAGAAACTTCCTAAAACCAACATAGAAGGTAGGAAAAGAGCAACTAATGAAAGGCTTTATAGATCCCGCCTTCTAAACAAGCAAGGAAACAAAAATAGAAACTAATAGATTTAGTAACTAGGTATTATTATAACATAGAGGGTATAAAATAGAAACTTCCTAAAACCAAAATAGAAGGTAGGAAAATAGCAACTAATGAAAAATAGAAACTATTAAGGCTTTATAGATCCAGCCTTCTAAACAAGCAAGAAAACAAAAATAGAAACTAATAGATCTAGTAACAAGGTATTACAAAGAGAATAGTAACAAAATAAAATCAGATCTTCACACCAGCTGTCCATATCAGCCCCCAAATCACTGTTCACGTAAACAGTAACTCGGGTACTGTTCATGACTTCATGTGAACGGTAACTTTTGTTTTTTTTTTAATTTCTTGGTCTCTTTTCTTCTTCTCCATGCTTCTCTCTGGGCTGGGGCTGCCTTAGGTGATGCTCCATCGAACCAACGAAAACTTGCCACATCATCAGACCAGATTGCTTCTCACAGCGGTCGAATCCACAACCTTGTTGGGCTGGTTTTGGGGCTTGTTCCTGCGGGTACATATGGACTTGTGATCTACATCAGCTCTCCCCATCGTGAAAAAACACTCGCCCTCGAGTTTGGTAGAGTTGTCAAATATGACTTGCATGATGAATCTTCAAGTAGAATGCAACAACCGTCGATCTTGAGCCGCCTCTCCTTAGCTCTGATACCAAATAATGCAGAAATCAACCTCAAACCAGGGAAACAGTGGGATATCGATTGCAGCCAGGATCAACACGATAAGGAATAAATTAAATAACTAAAAATCTCTTTCTTTTTATTGTTGTTTTCTATTACACATGAATGGAGAACATAAAGGATAAGAAGAAAGGAGAAGAAGATAAAGAAGAGAAGGGGATCGGGGGATGGCTCTCTCAGCCTGGGTCTCTCATCCACAGCTATCCTAGTTATTGAAACATGGAATTTCTACCATAACCAATGGCAACAAGGCCTGAAAATTCTTTTCTCCAAATCTGATCCTTCCTTACAATAGGGGGCCTATTAATAGCTTGGCAAGCTTACAAAATAGAGGGTATAAAATGGAATCTTCCTAAAACCAAAATAGAAGGTAGGAAAATAGCAACTAATGAAAAATAGATACTAAGGCTTTAGAGATCCAGCCTTCTAAACAAGCAAGGAAACAAATATAGAAACTAATAGATTTAGTAACTAGGTATTACTAAGAGAATGGTAACAAAATAAAATCAGATCTTCACACCAGCTGTCCATATCAGTCCCCAAATCACTGTTCGCGTGAACAGTAACATGTTAACAGAAACTTCTTTTTTTTTAAATTTCTGTCTTGGTCTCTTTTCTTCTTCTTCATGTTTCTCTCTGGGTTGGGGCTGCCTTAGGTGATGCTCCATCGAACCAACGAAAACTTGCCACATCATCAGACCAGGCTGCTTCTCACAGGAGTCGAATCCACAACCTTGTTGGGCTGCTTTTGGGGCTTGTTCCTGCGGGTACATATGGACTTGTGATCTACATCAAATCACTCTTACCATACCAACAACAACAACACAGCCTTATCCCAACTAAATGGGGTCAGCTACATGGATCCTTGAATGACAGAACTCTATCTAGCAATTAGGTATTCTAATCTAACTCAAACACTCAACTTAATTACTAATCCCGCGTACTCATAGTCCGACTCGCCGAGATTCTAGGTTTTTTAGAAAGCCGAGTCGAGATGCCAAGCGAAACACAAAAGTGCACCGGCAATATCTCGCCGAGATCTCGGCGAGATCTCGTCTCGAATAGGCTTGAAAAACAGGGAAAAAATGGAAGAAAAAATGCAAAATCTCGCCGAGATCTCGGGTCGAAATCTGGGTCTCGGGTATGGGGCTGGGTGGTTTGACCCAAATTACTTGTTTTAAGTGATTTCAGATGTGTTTCTGGGGCTAAGGCTCGACAGAGACACCTCTTCTTCTCTCAATCTTCTCTTCCCTTCTTCATTTTTTGGTTGGATTCAAACATTTGGAAGCTGAATTTGGTGCCAAAGTGAAGATTGCAGCTCAATTTTGGAGGATTGCTCAAGTTTGTGAAGGTTTTTTGAAAGGTAAACCCATTTTCCCTAAACCTATTTTTTTGAAAAAAAATTGATGAAATCTTTGTAGATGGGTGTGATTTTGAGTTATGTTATACAAGTTAGGCCGATCTATCACTTGATGGAGGCCGAATTTTTTTTGGGTTATTAAATTATTTATTACAATTTCTGAAAAATAATGATTTTTTTTAAAAAAAGAAATTAAAAAAAATAGGATAATTACTTATTGTTTGGATGTGATCTTGATGTATGTTAGACTAGTTTGCATGCTCTACATCCTCATGGAGTCATTTTTTTTTCACCCATTAAAAAAAATATTTTATTTTTCAGATTTAATAATAATATTATTAAAATAGTTAAAAAATATATAAAATTAAGGAAAAATACCTGTTTTTGTTGGAAAATTATGCACAACATTTGTACATAATGTCCAACTTCAAATGATGTCAAATAAATCATTATGTTATAATATTTTATATTTGAAGGTATAATTATTTTTAATAAAAATTATAAATATTATTTTTAATTAATAAATAAATACTAGGGTTAGGGAATAAATAAGAGATAGGAATTTGGTTGTTCTAGTAGCTTCATATTATGTTTAATAGTTATGAATATAATACTTTATGTGTTTAATACCTTATTTTAAGTCTGTAATAGTAACTAATACATGTTTTTTTATGTAACAGTGTAAAAAATAAGATATTTCTTACACAATGGGGGATATAGCATGGCTACATGGAATTCCGATGTCTGAGGACAAAAAGAAGTCAAAGTGTAACTACTGTGGAAAGATTTTAAATTCTGGAAGAGCAACTAGGTTAAAGGAACATTTGTCTGGTGGGCAAGGATGTTGCCAAATGCCGAAATGTTCCGAGCCAAGTGAAACTGGCAATGGCACAAAAGTTGAGAGGAGTACGAACAAAGAAAGCTGAGAGGGAAAGACAACAAATAGCTTTTGATGAGGCAGTTCTAGAGAGGTTTGGTGTAGACATCATTGGAGGAGTAGGAGATGATACTGAATATAGGCCTACACCTGGTGAGTTCCAATCAGAGGCTGAATATAGGATTTACCAGCAGACTTTGGCAGAGAGTAGGCAAAGTTTTCATTTTGAGAATATAAGAGCATATGAGCAAGCAAGAGGAGCTAGTGGATCTGGCTCAGCTGCACCAGTGCAACAAGATGAGAGGAGGAGAAGCACTGGCACAAGAGATATCCCACGGCCCCAAGCCCGACCACAAGCACGTTCCCTAGATACCATTTTTGAGCAGGATCCATCTACTTTTAGGCAACAAGATGCCTTCCAGCCAACCATCCCGCAAGTGTTTGGTAGTAAACAAGAGGAAGCACAGAAAGTCTTCAGCAAGTTCATGTTATACAATGGCATTCCAGCTAATGTAGCACAAGGAACATATTATAATGCATTCCTTGACGCTGCAGGATGGAAGGGGCCTACACCATATGAGTTGTATAGTGTATATTTGCCTCAAGAGGTAGAGGAGCTAAAAGGGTACATAGAAAGTCTGAAGCTAGATTGGGACACATATGGGGTTACTCTTATGGCTGATGGTTGGACTGGACTTACTAAACAGTCCATCATAAATTTCATGGTGAGTTGTAATGGGAAGACTGTCTTCTTGAAGTCTGTTGATGCATCAAAGCATGTCAAGGATGCATCATACTTGTATAAGCTACTGAAGCAAGTGGTGGAGGAAGATATAAGAGCAAAGAACATTATCCAAATTGTGACGGATATCGGTTCTAATTTTAAGAAGGCTGAAGAGAAATTGATGAACAAGAAAAGTAAGAGGATCCGCCTCTTTTGAAATCCATGTGTAGCCCATTCTATTGATTTAATGCCGAAGGACATGGGAAAAAAAGCTTTGGTGGCTGGTGTGGTCAATAGGACAAGGCAAGTGACCACCTTTGTGTATAACCATGGTTATGCTTTAGCCATGATGAGGGACAAATGCAAGGGGGATTTAGTGAGGCCTAGTGTCACTCGATTTGCCACCAATTACATTGCATTGAAGAGCATTCAGTCGAAGGTGGTATATCTGAGGTCAATGTTTGCAAGTGAGCAATGGTTTAATTGGCCAGGTTCTAGGACACAAGAAGGGAAGGCAGCACAAGAGACCATTGTAAGTGATGGATTTTGGAAGGACTTGTATAAATTTGTTGCCATATTAGAGCCAATGGTGGCAGTACTAAGGATGGTTGACACGGAGAAGAAGCCTACCTTGCCCCACATATATGCTGCCCTGCAGAAGATGAAGGAAATGGTCCGACTTGCAATACCCCGAAGTGCTCGCTTATACATTAACATCATTGATGAGCGATGGGAGAAGCACTTGAGTCATCCCTTGCATAAAGCTGGTGAGTTCAACACTTTGACATACTTTACACTTTATATGGGTTTTTACATTTACATATTCAAAACTCAAAAGTATTAAGTCACTAGCAACTTATATTTGTGGTTTCCCCTTTACTAGCATATTATTTGAATCCAAAGTACCAGTACTCGCATAATCTTGGGCTGGACACGGATTTGTTACTAGCAGTTGAAGCTGTTATTGAGAAGTTGGAGGTCAATCCCAAGACACAATCTGACTGCAATGATGAGGTGAGACTATGGGACTTTGGTACATTGGTAGTCAGTAAAGGAATCTAATTACTAAATAGCAAATACTAATGCCTCTAACACTGTTTGAAATTTAAAATGAACATAGATCAAAGCCTTCAGAGAGGCCTCAGCAAGTTTCAGTCGAAAAGCTGCAGTGGAGGGTAGACAAAAGTCAGACCCTGGTAGGTGGCAATGTGGCATGACTTTACATTTATGAATTATAATTTTATCCCTTTACAATGCACATATTCTTAATATTCTATGTTTATAATGCAGCTGACTGGTGGGTGCTTTATGGTACAAGTTCACCCAACCTGAGGAAGGTAGCAATCAAAGTGCTCTCACAAACCTGTTCATCCTCTGGGTGCAAGCGCAACTGGAGTACATTCACATTGATACACTCAAAGAGGCGGAACAGATTGGGTAGTCAACGACTAGAGCAGCTGGTGTATGTGCATTATAATATGAGACTAAGGATGAGGCACATACGTGAAGAATTTGAGAAGAATGACAAAGATCCCATCAAGCTAGCCAACATATTCTAGGAGGACTCTGATGATGATGAGGATCCCCTATTCCCGTGGGTGAGGGATCGTGGTGCACCAGAGATGGATGAGCCTGGAGGTAGGCCCGACTCCCCCATTGCGTCCGTAACCGGTACAAATGTTGACGACTATATGTCGCAAGAGGGGCGTGCACATTCTCAGTCATCGAGACTTTTTTAGGCTGCAATAGGAACTCCTCCTAATGATGATGATGATGATGGTGGTGATGGTGATGGTAATGACTCTGCTGGTGGTGATGACCGTCCTGGTGGTAGTGGTGGTGGTGGTGGTGGTGGTGGTACTGGTGGTGGCATGCCTGCTGGTGCATATTATCATGATCATCATGAGGGGATGCGCGAGCAATACCAGTATGAAGTGGGAACACAGGAGGACCCTGTGCGTTTCATAGGTGAGTCTCAGTTTACACATGCCACACAAGATCAAGACCATGGTGGCCACAGCAAAATTTATAAGAGGACGGGTCGCAAACACAACCAACCTCGGTATGATAACACGAGTATGAACACCATGCTAGCAAGTTTTGGAAGCATGAGTATGGATACTGGTAGTCAGCATCAGCCGTGGCAATCATCTCAACCTCATTATGCCTATGATTATGGCCAGCAGAGCACCGGTTCTGAATATAGTTCCTATGGTCAGTTTGGGGCCTTTGGGCAGTCAACACATGCGTATGACTATCAAAGCAGTGAGGCTGGCTCTGGCATTTGGTCCACATTCCCAGTCCCATACATTCCACAATATGACAGTAGCATAAGCAGTGGATATCAACCTTCACAGCAATGGTCTAACGCCACTGTTGAACAGCTATACCCTAGGATAGGGGTCTTGGCATATGTGGATGAGAACTCTTATATGAATGCTGTGGAGCACTATATGCAACAATGGAGCAACAATGTGTCATGGGAAGACTATGTGGGACAAATGGGGAATGAATATATCATTCAATCTCATTTTATATGATGATAGTTGTAACTTGTAACTTGTAACATTGTTATTTGTTAAGCTTGAGCAATTTGATGTATCACTTATTCAACTTAAACATTTGTAATGCTTATTAACTTGTTTTCCTATTAATTGAATGTTTTGTTTGAGTTCTATGTACATAAATTATGTCATTAATGTATATACTATGCTATTTTAATACGTCGCCACCTACCAACTAAGGGTCCGATGTAAAAGTCATCTTTGGACTTTGTTTTTGCAAAATCTAATAATGCCATTTAATGGCCTAAAATAGGTTGTATACCGATTTTCAGACCCAACAGAGGTCTAAAACCCACCGAGATGGGCTTCCGAGTCGAACAAAAAAAAAATGCACAAACTCGCCGAGATCTCGGCCCAACTCGGTTTTTTCATGGGCCGAGATGGCTCCGAGACCCGAGTTTTCGAACCTTGCGCGTACTAACTATACCCTATTTTATGGGCGCTAATAAATTAGACCCATTACAACGAAACCCAAAAAAGTAAAAAACCCAACCTATAATTTAACCACCCAAAGGTCGATTTTCAGCCCATTGGACTGCCACAAGTACCTTATGAGCTTCTCAAGCTTGTGCGTAAGCCTCCATACAGGATTAATGTCTAAGGCTGTAAGTTGGTCTAAAGAACAACGATATTGCTTCATCATACAAGATCGTCTCTCTCATCTTTTTGAGCGTACCGCTCCTGCTCCTGCTCCTGCTCCTACTCCTCCTTCCCTACTTTTGATCCCAAGTTGTCCTAAATTGCAAGAATAAAGGTAGTGTAGCATCTTGTACCTAATAACTTGACTGCTATCAATGCAAACCTTCCATTTTATGCTAATCTACTGCCCTTCAAATGATGATTGAAAATTTGGAACACAGACTGCTGATACATGACAGTTCTTGAGATTTCACTCAAATATGACATTTTTAGACTGGACACATTTTCATGTGCTTCTGCTTCTAAAGAGCCAAAAAGTAAGAATTTAAAAAAATAAAATAAAATAAAAAAATTTGTACAAGTTAACTAGGTGTTAACCTTCTAACATCAGGATGGGAAGGAACTGGTTTTTACCAGGTAGTACTATGGTAAGCATATTATGCATTAATGAGTTTGCGAAATCTCTCATGCCAAATTGTAAAAATTAGAGCATCTTGCCATCTGACCTCAGGAAAATCTTTGGACACTTGGATGTAACCTTCTTAGATCCAAAGGATGCACATATCAGATGGTTAGAAGCCTACAATTAATGACGAACATCATTTAGCATAGGATATTCCTAGGCGTGGGACAGACAATTAACAATTTCAACTCGCTTGGATGTGCGCCACATATACATCAAAGGAAGCCAGAAAGATATGAACAAAACAACCGCAGTAAAAAAATAAGACATTCTAGGGGGAAAAACAACCATTAGTACTAAGGGGCAAAAAAGATGTTAAAGAAAGAAATAGTGAAACCAAAATTACAAGAGAGAGATCTTACCCCAGGATAATGTTGCAATATTGGTGAATAATGATCAAGAGCAGCATATATCTTTTCCAGAAGGTTTAGAAGAGCATCCACCTCATCCCCTAATAGGTCAACCTGAGGACAAGAAGAAAGTCAGTCTTAAGAATTAGCCTGCAAACAGAAAAGCCAAATTCTGGGTACATATAATACAAATTTGGGACACAACGGCATTCTTTCATAGATGCATGAGTACTTGTGCTGTAATTCAAGTCTAAGATTGTCATTTGAAGGATTTTGTACTCTGTCAAACTCCATTACAGAAAACTAAAAATTTCTATTAGAACTTTGAACTCAATGAGCAGGGTTTAATGAGGATTTCTGGGTTAACAATTCAATTCATTAATAATCACTAATAATGAGTACAGGGCTGGTAAATGCTTACTTGTATAAGTTGGAAAGAGCCTCTATTTGTTATGTGATAAGTTTTGTGTTAATGCCTTCTTGCATGCTTTTACAGGCTTGCCCAGTAGCAACCCATCAACACCAAAGATATATAAATGCCACTTTTAAATTTTAATAAACTCGTAACTAGCGACACAGAGCTAGGTTCAAATGCCTGTCTTCACCCGTTACCACCCACCAGCTTGTCTACCATGAAGAGTGGTGGAACCAAAAAAGGGAAAAGAGATTCTTGGGAATTGAAGATATTCATCAGAGCCTGAACCTGTTCAGATGTAAACTACGATTATCCATTTCGTCACTGTCTAATCGGTTATTGACCTCATTTGAAGGAAGAGTCCTCAACAACTGTCGGTGCCAAGTCTAGATATAGAAAAAGCATGCTTGGCAGAGTTCTTAATGCAATCCAAGGTTACAAAACCCGGTTCGGATTACTTCTGGGCCCACTCAGTGGATGGCAATCCTGTAAATTAATGAAGTTCAAAGCTCACAAGAGAAAGGACAAATTATGTATGTACGCAAGTGGAAGTAAATTTATGAGTGGGGAGGGTAATTTTGGAATAAAAATAAAAAATGGACATAGCTAGATAAAGAAAGAAGGTTAGTGAATTAATTAAGAGGATGTTAATCGTGAGGTCTTCTTCAACCTCTTTACAAAGTACAAAACCAGTAAAGGGAGCTCCTTGCGATCAGCCCAGCCACTTAATTAGGATCCCACTTAACAGGGGATATTAGGGAGGATATCACACACAACAATCCTATCAAATCCACCCAACATCAGACCCAATGATCAACAGAAATTTTAAAAGAAACCTCTGACACCAGTTAATGCGGAGATCTCAAACCAGATTTGATTTCTGATTCAATCTCATGATAGAGGAACTAACAGGGGCAGGGACATAGGGTCTGAGTCACCCTAGGGAGGGGATCTTATAAGCATAATCTGAGGGAGAACAAGAAGAAGATGAGAAGGATCGAAGTCAACATAGTAGCTGCTGGTACCACCAGAACCATACTGACTAGACAATAGCAGTGTAGTACAAAAAAGAGAAGAAGGTATGGGGATCAGAGCAGAACGCAGAGAAGGGGGGAACAGAGAGAGAGAGAGGAAGGTGCTCTCACACAAGCCTACTATTGAATTACATAATTATTTATATATTTATTAAAAAAAACAAAAAATAAAGACTCCTAATTACTTCCTAAAACATAAACTAGCAAAATAGAAACTCAATAAAACTCAAACTGGAAATTTCCCTACATGTCTAAGGCTCTCTTTGGTCTGGTTTATATTTATGTTTGACTGACTCATAAACATAAATATAGGTGTTTGGTATGATTTCTAGCCATTGTTTCTATTTAAAATAAATTAAAAACCATAAAGAGGTGAGGAGGTGTTTCTGATTTATTGGCATAAAGTGTTTATTTCTCTTTATGTGCTGAACCTTATGAACACGTGTTCTAATGGTTAAAAAATAAGGATAAAATACTAACTTCATCATCTTTTTATAAAACCATCTTTCTTCCCCATTCTTCCCGTGCAAACCCTTTCTAATAAAACCCCTTCCACCGCTGCATCGCTTCTCCCCTCCTCCCTCTCCAACACCTTCCTCCACGACGAGGCACCAAGGGCACTCTCTACTCCTCTCTTCCTATCTACTCATGGATTCTAAACACAAGAGAAAGGTAAGATCAGATCAACCTGTCAAGCCCAAGCAAGAACTTATAAGATCTGAAACTAGCAACTACGCTTCTGATGTCGGAGCAGATTTTTTTGATCTCTAAGTAGAGTCAACAATACAGACACAAACTGGACAAACAACACGACGAATTGTCCTATTCAATCATGTCCTGAAAATGAAGGATACGAATATGTTCCTGCATCTCCTTTACTCTGTTCTTGTGCAACACCTCTTTGGGTTGGATATCGATTGAAAAGTCCTGGGTTCTCTTCTCACATTTCTGCCCTTATAAGCTTCTGTTTGATGAGAACCTGTCCTCAGGCCTCTACTTGGCTCTTTACCAGGTGGTCATTGATAACTTTATCTATGAATTGAGAATGTACTTGAAGTTGTTTCAATGTATCCCTCATCAGAACCGCCCACTATTATTTTTTTCCCCTTGGCTTTTACCTTTCTCTATCTACCCTTTTCCTTACTTCCCCCACTTTTCCCCCTATCACAATCATCCACTACTACTCCCCTCTCTCTTTATTTCCTAAAAATCCTCTCCCTCTTTCACCTTCCCCCTAATTAGCCTTTCCTCTCATTGGCAGTGGAGAAAGATCTTGACCCAACCCAAATAGAGCAAGCATCAAGAACCCAAGTTTTTAATTTTTTAAAGTCGTGATTGGGATGCCATGCCCAAGATCAAGGACACCAAAATCTCTAGCAATGGTGGAAATGAGATGGACAAACTAGAAATGAAGAGCAATACGAGTTCATGTTAGATGGTTGTGGAGGAAATTGATCAAAATGGCTCCAACGGAGGACGAATAAATAATGCACATATGTACACCAAACTTATTTTTGCTCTATAATATATTGTCTATTAGTTACCAAATGATTATTATTTATAGTCCATAACTTATTATCATAAATGATTTTCCATAAATAGATCATAAATATAAATATAAATTATGCAAAAGAGAGCCTAATGTATATCCCAAAATAAAAGATTACATAATATCTTTCCCAAATAAAACAAATTCTAATATCCTACTGAACCAGAACAAGGTTCGGACCAAGTTAATCTTGGCCTGGATGGCCAGGCTAGTCAAGCCGGTTCAACCACGAATCTGCATCAGTTCTCCAATAGATACACCTCCTCTTGTAAGTAACACCATCTCCAACAATTTCCCCTAATCAATGTTTTGTGGTGCATCTGGAAGTTGCAGTCTCCCAACTTGAGGACATCAAGTTGCTGAATTGTACATTAGGTACACCTGGCTAAGGTCTTAACAAGCATCCAGTCATCTCAATTTTTCCATTATTTTCCCATTTTTTAATGTACTGAGGACCTTTTTCATTCTTTATACTATTCTGGTACTTCCCAGAAGGAGGGGGAAATATATCCAATGGCGATAAAGGAGATTGGAAAAATGCCACAGGTTAAGCAGAAATTCATATGAGGCGTCAAAAAAATTAGAGGTGATGCAGAAAGCAATCCAAGGGACAATTAAGCTTAAACACCAACCTAAACATGTGAAGTGGAGTTTTCGTTGTGGTTACAACTAGGAGAACAGGATAGCTGATGAACATCCCAAGCACATGCAATAGCTTAACTTAAACAGAATAATTTGATATAAACACAGAACCAATAGGTGTAAACTGTACAGATCTGAATCTGTACTTAGTCATACTCTTTAGGGAAAAAAAGCCATAGGTTTTACAAGGTGAAGCTTTATAGTGGTTCTCATATGCATTTGTAATTATGCTGCTTTTAGTTTTTCCATCTTTCCCTCAATAATGTTTTGCTACCTTAGACTCAGGGTGGGGGGTAGACAAATATGCTTTTTTCCGTGATTGACATCAGTTCAATAAAAGGCACACAAAATATGGCTCCTTTCATTATAGAAATCGGTTTAATGATCCCATATGTTTCATTTCATATATTAGATTAAATTCAAAGTACCAACAATTTCAAAGTGATTAAAATAATATTGTGATCCCTTCAAAATCCACAAGAATGTCACAGCCCAATAAAATATTAATTAATTCTCAAGAGGGAAGATGGTAGTTCCGAACTCTGAATACCTCCTTCTCAGCCTTTTGCAGGTCAGAATATCTTCTTCCAAGTCTCTGTTTGTACACCAACCCAATTCTTTTAAGTACTGTAGCCTTTTTGACTAGTGGATAACATTGTGAAGTCAACTTCTCCAACCTGAAACCAAACCAACAATGTTGTTTTATGATGTCCAGTTCAAGAAACACTCCAGATATCACACACACACACACATATAACTTATAAATAGAGGAAAACAAACTTGGAAGTTGCTGCAATGGATGGGCATGGCGGCCCATGCATCCACTTTCTTGAGGAAAGCAGATTTACACTTTACATTACGTGGACATGTTTTGTGCATATCAAAAAGCTTACTTGCTTGTGTGTCTGCTTATGTGTTCCAAAAGAAAAGGATGGATGGTGATTCCCCTTAAAATGGGGCATGCACAGTTCTAGCCTGCAAATTATCAGACTTGGAAATTCACATGACAAGTGATGCAGATTCATCACCAAAATAGGCTTGTAAGAGATGGTTGTGGCGCGAAGTACTCCTGTGCACCTATGTCACTCGGCTCGCACGCAACCCCGCCCCGTTATGTTATGGAAGAATTGAGCTTATTGCTGTGCTGGTTATTCAGAGCCAGCAATTGGCTGCCGGATTTCGTCCCGTCCATAGCGCTTCAGCCGGGACCGGGATAGAGAGATTTATATAGGCCTAGTGAGGAAAAGATTGAGATAGGACTCGCCATAATCCGATGTTAGAGTAAAGCATTCCCCATACAGAAAATAAGGCAAACCAGTCAGGCTATCGGGAATTTGATTCCTAACAGGGGCTAACAACTCAAGCAATCTACTTATTAGGAATTAGTCTATGGTTGGGTTACATAGATCTAGGGCCTTCGATCCCATGAGTTTTCTATGTAATAGGCCACTTTTAAGGGCCTAAAATATGGGTAATTAGGTTGCATACGGGTTTCCTTAGTTTTATTTTTATGTAATTAGTGGTCATGTGTCATGTGACTTGGTTAAGTGGTCATATGACTATTTAAGTTGGGCTAGATTAGGACTCTATAAGTCCAGCCATGTTTTGAGTCTATTTCCTTTGTTATTTCACTTTCCTATTTTTTAGGTTACCTAATAAGTTAAGGATTGGGTTAGGTCTTTCCATTTTAGTGTAGGAGTCTATTTTTGAGTCTTTTATATAAGGTTGTAAGGGGGGCAAGCATTGAGGACGAATTTTGATATTAATGAAAGCTTTTGCTGCTCTTCTTCTCCATTGAAGATTTTTGTCTTGTGTTTGATCAAGGCTGGTGGAATCGGTGTTTGATTCAATTGACACCTTGCGGTGTGAAGCCCGGGTGGTTCATTGGTGGGATTGGTATTTGATCCAATCGACACCTTGTGGTGTGAAGGTTGGGTGATTATAGTGAAGTTCTTTTTCAAGTTCAAGTTCAAGTTCAAGACTCGATTTTTATTCAAGTTCTACCTTCAAACAAGCTGCTGCCAGGATAATTCTGCAACTTCAGTGAGTTTAAAACATTCCCAACCCTAACCTTTCTTCTCTAATCCTCTGAACCACCAAACCCTAGTTATCCCCTATTTAATTTTCAGTTTTCCCATACCCTAAATTCCCCACAGACCTAACCAGCCATCAGAACTTCATCAAACTTCAACCACAACACCCCTTGCCCATAAGTAGAACTCTATCTCCCTTGCTGCCCCTTCCAGCCACTGTAACGCCATGGTGCTTGAAAACCCTAATTTCCCAATTCTCAAATCAATTCCCAAAACCCTAAATCTAAATGCTTATGTTGTGGATCTCCCAACCGTGAGTCTACAACGCACTGTTTGGGGGCGGGTGGAACAGCTAACAAGGTGTGGGATTTCTACTCAAAGCTGTTTGACATCGAACTGGTGCCCACACAGGACATGAGTTGTAGAATTTTGTTCTGGCACGGTCATGCTCATGGAAGGGGTTTCAGTGGTGTAATCACGGGTTTGCTCCCCTCTTTTATTGTTTGGGAGTTGTGGAAAGAGTGAAACAATCGCAAGCATGGGGAACAAGTGTGTTGGGCCAGTCATATTGAGGAGGCGATCAGGAGTTGGGTGAAAAAGGTTCCTTTTTTCCAGCATTTTCTAAACATCCAAACCTAGGGGATTTTATGATTCTCCATTTTTTTTGGGGTTGTTCAAAAGCTGGTTGTCTGACGTCCGCCCATTCCCGTGTTCTGGTGCCCTCCTTTCACTGTGGTGAAGCTCAATGTCGATGGGCTTGCAAAGGAAATCCGGGGTGGATGGCGGTGGGGGCATCATCAGAGACAAGGATGGTTGTGTGATTGCTGCATTGGCAAATTACTACGGTGCTCGCACCAACAACATTGCAGAATTGAGAGCGTTGAGGGATGGTATGAGACTTTGCGCGAACTTGGGGTTTGTGGGAGCACATGTTAATTCGGACTCGGAGGTGACTATCAGGTGCGTGTCAAAAAGAAGCTATAGTCTCTGGAAAGGTTGGTATTGGTTCTAGGAAATTATGGAGCTCATCGAGTCCACTGGGCCGAGGATCTCCTTCACCTTTAGAGAGGGGAACAAGGCAGTAGACTGGCTGGCAAATTTGGCTTGTGAATCGGCATCTGATAAGTTTTTTAGTGGGGAGCTGAATCTCCCTCTGGAGCTTCAGCACATTACCAGAGAGGATGCTCTTGGTTTCCCTGTGTTAAGAAAATAGGCTGTCTTTTACTTGGGGGTGCTTGTAAGGGATGTGAGCTTTTGTTGAGTGTTGAGGGTTTTATTTCTTTTTGGGTTGGGGTAAAGCGGGTATGTCCCCCCCCCCTTGTTTTATTTCCTATTCTTTGATTGATCTCATAATAAAAGGCGTAGGGGCTGGCCCGGGTCCCAGATAATATTCGGGTTAAAAAAAAAAACGATCTGTTCCATTTCTGCCCTCAAAAACAGAAAAACACCAAAAACGATTTTTTGGAAGGTTACCATACAATAGCTAGCTGAGGAGCCATAAGTATCTGATTCAGCAATACCTATGACCCAGATGACGGCACAAGATGTTCCACATATAGTTGGAGCTGCTGTTTCTGATTCAGTAGACATACCCAAAGTAAAGACAGATTTTGATAAGGTTGGGGTGAGTTAATAGTGATGCTACTTATTGTAAGCGGCGGTGGAAGAGGTACAATGCCAGATACATAACAAAAATTAATGGTAACAGGATCTCAATGAACCCATGTGATATCGAAAACAATCTGGGAAGAAGGTTACCTAGAACGCACTAATGACACGTTCCCCAAAGGATTGCAGCACATGCGAAACAATCGTCGTCTACAAGTTTCCTTTAAGCCCCCACAATTCCCTCGTTCTCTTTTCTCTTGAGGAAGAAGAAGACAATCTCTCTCTGCCTCTCAAACTTGGAACAAAGTGAATAGTAATGTGTGCAACTAAATTATGGGGCAAGGTTTTTCTTAAATAAAAAACCCTAATCTGAAGATTCAAATAGATTGACAAGATCGAACAACATGGTGTGATCCTAAAGTCTGACCATCAAGATATCCTTAATTGCACAAAAGGAAGATCCTACTAATGGTGTAACCTGAAACCCCCTGTGGTAGATATTTTCATTACACTTTACCCCCGCACTACCAACATCCACAATACACGCTCTCAAGTATAGAATGAAATAATCCACCAAAAAAGCAAGGGCATTATACAATAAACCGTGAGTGTCGGGACCAATGATTAATCTAAAATTTTGAAACTCCTTTCAAATAATAATATTAAACTAATATTACCGAGGCCCCGGATTCTGATCAATCATAGTCCGACAACGCACATTATTGGATGTTCACCCATTAGGGTGTGGAAAATGGAACCTATTGAAGATCACCCCTATTCACGCATAATCCCTACACAACGATTGATGGTGTGAATCAGTCTTATTGGTAGACATCAACCATTGGATCACCACGATCGCATGAAATATAAACGCCTTGATTAAGTGCCTCTCGGTATGGGAAAAGAAACTACGGAAATTTCCCTAGTGAATACAATGGCGGTAAACCAAATCAGAAATTTTGATGGATCAATATTCAACACAATTAACAGGAATTTTGATGGATCAATGTTCAACACAATTAACTATCCACTCCTCTGCAAACCCAAATCTGCTTAGAACTTGCAATAAGAAGTCCCACTCCTCTGCAAATCCCAATCTGCCTAAAGTTCTGGGCAAGGTTTAAAGTATCAGTATTGGGTATCAAATCATATCGTATCGGAGATACAAATCGAACGGTGCAAAAAAACGCATGGAAATAAACTTTTGGAACAAAAAACAATATAAACAAGCAATATAGAGTCACTTTATCATGCATAAACAATAAAATGGCTGAAAATCATGAAATTGAGTTCAAATCCTTATAAATGTTCAACTGTGATGCATCTAATAGCTTAGTTTAACCTAAATGCATGGATTTATAGAAAAAAACAGAACTAAAAAGCATGATTTGAGTAAAAAGATCCAGTTTTTTCAAAAAGCATATCTTTTCCTGTGAAACCCCCTTCAATCTTTGATTTCAGCTTCTTGGTGGTGCAAAAGATGATATTTTCCACTCCTTGATTCGTTTTCAAGTGTTGAATGGAAGCCCCAAGTAGGTAAGTATGAAAAATTGAGTTTGGAAGCAAGATTTCAAGGTTTTACAACTGGGTTTAGGGTGTTTTTTCCGCCTTTGGGCTTGCTATGTCGACTTTAGAGTAAACAGAGGGTTTAAGACTTTAAGTACTTTGTATCGAGCGTATCGATATGTATCAAGCCATATCAGCCGATACATCTTGATACATATCGATACAAATCGATACGTATTAATGTCTATTTAATGCATTGTTTCGATCGTATTGAGTGTATCGATACATATCGAGTGTATCGTATCGTATCGGCCGATATAATACGATACACTCGATACATTATATTTTTTTTTCATAAAGAGAAGTATTGGTCAGCATCATATCGATACCGATACGTATCAGCCGATACCGATACAATACAAACCGATACTTTAAACACGGTTCCGGGCCAAAATATGGCCATTTGCCCACCGAAATGGTCAAACAATTGTGCAGTCAAAATGTACCAGATTCCGGTCGAAATCTAACAAATCTTGAACTATGAGTAAGATTTCAATTCCAATTTGAGGTACAATTAGAACTTCAAAGCTCTTCTCTAAAAACACAAAATGGTACTGATATTTTGAACTGGATCATAATGATAAACCCAAGCATAATTTCTCACTAAACTTAAATAAACCTATAAGAATCCAAGGATGCTGAAAGGAAGTTCAAGTTTTAAAATAGCTAAGCTAAATTGATAACTCTCATGCTCATCACACCCCACAAAGATTATTCTAACAAATAAAGAAGAGATTGATAGACTATTTTGAAAGCCACATGGAAGAGTAGTGAGAGAGTAGCTTCAGAATTCATTCCATACCTCCATGACAAGGCCATATGTTGTGCTAGAAGGCTTCAGGCCCTCTTGTTTCAACTGTTGTAACACCCAAAATGCTCCCTCCCATTGTTTCTGCCGAACACATCCATTTAATACCTACATGCATAAGGAATACAACTTAAAGATGTTCCTACAAAGTGTAATAAGGAATTTATAGTCCTGGATTTATAGTGACAGTTAAACATGCTAAAATGCAGGGGAATGTAGGATTCCATCTTGACGTTTCAATATCTAGAAGATATCCAAACAAAATGCATGACTACAATGTTATAAAAAGTAAGGCATACAGCATTGTAGACAACGTCATCAGGTTCCAAACGTGGGTCCCACTTTTGAAGCACCCCTGTTTTGAAATTCTTTTCAGGATGTGACCGCATGCAATCAATCACATCGAAGAGTTCCTTCATGTGACCTGCTTGTCCAAGGGTGATGGCAATACAATGATAAGCTGCAAGGTCAGGATATGAGGAGAATTGGTTCTGGAAAAATGCCAAAAACCAAGTTAGTCCAGGTTTTTCTATGATGTTATTTTCATTTATTAAGGTCATAAGATGAAGATATAACTGTTAACAAACACAGAAGTATATTTCACATGGAGACTTCATGAAATCTGAAACAAGAGCACATCAACTATTTCATATGCAGTAAAATATGTTTGTAGATCATTCAGCTCATGTTGTTAAGCAACATAAAAAGAAGGTGCTTGGAAATTGGAACAAGCCAATGCACACAATGTTTAATCAAATGGCACATAAACCATGACATAAGGATATATGATAAACTAAGCTTTTCCCATAGAGTGTTTTTGGAAACATGATAAACTAAGCTTTCCCAAAGAGTGTTTTTGGAAACATGGTAATGAAATTTCAGAAAATGTATTGTCTTTCTTCATAAACTACAAATTACAAGCTAAACGCAATGACTGGTTTACCCGCATTGCATGAAAAACATTGAGTGCCTCCACTGGTCTCTTTGCTTTGCCAAGTACATCAAGTGCTGTGGTGTAAATAAATCTGCAATGCAGATAAGGACTTAGATAAAATACCAAGGATGGTCATGTATCAAAATATACAAATAAAAAAAATTCAATTAGAATTTTCTTCGTGATTAACAAATAGTCTGCAAAGAGTTTTATTAAGATCACGGAAACAAATATAATCTCAAGAGAAGGAATCTACAAAACTAAAAGGGGCTCATAAGCTGGCAATAGGAAGGGGTCTAATAATCCATTAATCCCTAATCCCACAGGTAATGGGCCCACTGACTTCACAATGACAAACTAATGGAGGACCGGAAAGGAGAAAAGAGAATCCAGAAAGAAATCAGAATTGCAGAGGGGGGGGGGGGGGGAAGAGAAGAGTGCACACACACGCAAACTCACTTCAATTCATTCTTTCATTGTTCCATTCTGTTCCACATTCCTTCTCAAAATACAGTCTTTTCAAAACTCAAAATAAAAAATAAAAGGCAGAAAATAACTCCCTAACAACTACTTCTACAGAAATAACTGGCCCCTAAATCCTAAGAACTACTTCTACAGCAATAACTGCCAAATAACTCTAAAAATAAAAAATAAAGCATAGATAAACTAAATGCAGGGCTGGTAGGGCTTGGGCTTGAGCCTGAGATGGTATCCCTTGGAGTATCTAATTGGGCCTGGGCTAGGGCTAGTAGGAGCAGCCCCCAAATGTCCTGCATCAACTCTCCCTTGCTTTAAAAAAACTCGACCTCGAGTTTGGATAAACCCAGGAAACCAGTCCATGTGATGCTCATCCATGCCGTTCAAAAGCTCCGGTAATTCACGAGAAGAGGAGATGAAATCTTGAAACAGCACGTCCTCTCAAAAAAATAAAAATAAAAAATTCCAGCCACTAGAACATTTACTATCAGAAAAAAGGAGGCGAACAAAACACATATTATGGGTCAGTCAGCTTCATATTAAGTTTCGTTAATATTTAACAGGCTATAAACCAGTCTAAAAAGTGAAAATAATATCACTAGGCTTAAAATCTACCTTCAGAATTTGATTCTATATAGACATGTAATCAACCAATTTTCCTACAAAAGTCTTACCTCATCTTGTGAGACTTGAAACGCTCACGTGATTGGAGCCACTCAATGACTTGCAGCACCCGTCTCCAATTCCCTAATGAGCCCAATATCTGGATAACCCTCAAAATGGAATGATCTGAGAACCTGATTTTTGCACTGCGCATCATCTTAGAGAACAACCATTCAGGTAAATTCATGTCTGTAGCATTCAACCTGTTAAATAAACAATCTTGAAGTGAACTGCTTCTTAGATTAAATCCCAAAATGGATATATCAGTTTGCATTGAAAAACATGAAAATATACCAGTATGCCATAAAAGTACCGTGGTACCAGCAAAGAAAGGAATTTACCACATATAGAAAGAAATGAAACAGTGAGTTGAGATATCTGATTCCAAGGATATAAGAAGACCATAGTTGTCAAGGCGTCCAGGAGGCTGCCGCCTTATTGTAGGGCGCTGGGTGACGCTTTGGCATCCAGTCGGATTTCTAGGTGCCTAGGTGGCTGACGCCTTATTGTAGGGTGCCTTGCACTGGTTTCTGGTTTAATTGGTATCGAACCAGGTTCTGACACTTATTTATGCAAAATATCATTTAAGTAAATGATTTCATTTACTTAAGATATTATTCATAATTAATCAAATACCCCCTAATTGAATCCAATAAAAATAGTTAAAAAAATCAAATTCCAAAAGGATAAAAAGTCAACCCCAGTTGAAGAACAAAAACTCCTATTTTGGCGGTAGGTAAAATTTTAAACTTTGCAATGCTGGGGTTTTTCTCAAATCTAAAATTCCATAAATCCTAATATAGTAAAACATTGCTAAAAACCAGAAGTGGGGTAAAATATTCATTTGTTTTGATATTTCAAAAAATATTTTCATTTAGAGTGATTTTGACAGCATTCACGTACACCAAATAAGGTTTGACTGGAACATAACTCCTTCAATATAAATCAGATTTAAGCAATCTTGGATTTGTTGGGAAGCTGGTTTTGTGCTCTACCTAATACAAAATGTCTCATGTAAAAATAAAATCATTTGATCAATCAAATTTCTTATAGAACAAAAACATTTCTCTAAATCAAGAGCAGGTTAATTACTTTGGATAAGATCATATTTTCTAAGAAGTATAAACCAAATGTGAGACTAGGTATGCCTGAAAACGACCAATTCCAAGAACATATAAACGAAATGTATGTTTTGATTGTTTCAAATTTCCTACAGCTTGCTTCTTCAATTCTGTTGTCCTCTATTTCTATGTTGATTTTTTATGACTTGATGTAGCTTAATATTGATTTTTGATGACTCGATGCAACTTAATGTTGATTTTTGATGACTTGATGTGGCTTAATTTTGGTTTTTGATGATATAAGGTACATATTGTAGCATACTAAATAATGTTAGAAATAACACTTGGGCACCTAGGCGGGCACCATGTCGCACAAGTGCTTAGACACCCCTCCACCGCCTTGGGTCGCCTTGCCACCTTGAAAACTATGAAGAAGAGGAGGGTCAGGGTGTGTGAACTATTGTTAGGAGCTAACATGAGATATCTAATATTGATAACATTATAAAGGCATGGATCCCTTGATCTGTGCATACATATATATTATAGTTCTTAGCACAAGACCAGGAAGGATTCAATTACATTGATGATATTTAAGGAACAGTAGCACCAACAGATATAGAGGTTTTCTCTAGGATTTTGCACTTGATAAGATAATGAAATTTGATCACTCAAAAGGGAACTGATGAGGACATCACTCAAGGATTTAGGACATATCGGAGGAGACACAGACGTACACAGCCACAGATTACTTCATTGTGGCTAGATGTTCCTTATTAACTTGTGTGGATGCATATATATGTTTACTTATGTATAGTTTGTTTTATTTTGTTGTGTTTTATTTTATTTGGTGTCAAAAATGTTATGCACTAATGTTGTGAAGCTAAGTGGGGTAGTTACTAGGAAGCATTGCTGAAGTTGTTACTAGCGAGTAGTTACTGCTGGAAAAGTAATTATTAGGCAGTATCTCTTTTTATCTTTATTTTTTTTAAAACTGTATTTTGGGATGGAAGACAATGAAACATGTTGGAACTTGTGAGATTTTAAGGCGACCAATCTCGAACCAGTAAAATAAACCAGCGGGAGATCAATTGCAACAAGGATAGAATGTATAGGGATAAACCCATAAAAAAATGTATAGGGACAAACAATAAACAGAAAAACATAATTTATTTCATAACAGAAAACAATTAGTTCCTTCTTTTGATATTATATAGGAAAGCAAATAAAAGGATATGACTTGAGCATCCCACCAACCATGCAAAGTATCTCACCTTGCAAACTGAACGCCTCAGTCCATTCTTTCATCTCTTTCTTTTCTTCATTGTTGTTGTTTTCTTCTTAAAGGAAATACATGTATTCATAGGCTAACCCAACATTAACAATACTAACACACTAACCAAACATGTATCTAACTTCCACCAAACACTCAATAAAAATAACATACACACAACTACCAAACTTACAATAAATAGCACTCCAGTTATGCACCAAACCCCACACATGGACTAAGCTTGGGCCTAGGCCTTTCCCATGAAAACTTGGATGGTTCTAATCCACATCAATAGACCTGGCATGAGTGATTCCCTGCAAACCTTGGAGTGAATCCAAGTTGGTGTGAAGCCAAGCCCCCTTTCTCTTGCCTAATTCTTCTCTCATAGGCTACCACCCTCTCCCTCTCCCCAAATCCTTTTCTCCTAGTCCCAATTTTCCAACTTTTGGCTTAAATCATAGCATCAAACACTAAGGAAATTCATCAATTAACAGCAAGGAAGCACTGAGGACACATTATTTGAAGTTTGGTAGTGTCTTAGCACTTGATCACAATACTCCAACTCGCAGGATAGCAAAGGAAGGTACTGACCTACCATATATCCTTTATTAAATTTCTATGAATCCAAGAATGAATTTTCTGCACTTGTATTTGAAAATTTTCATCATTTAAGGATGTTATTAGATCTGATTTTCTGCACATGAATTTTGTGTTAGTAAACCAGCCCAAACCCAAAGTCACTTAATCCTTAGACTTGTATTAGATTTCCCAAACCTGTCCTGTACCAAATTTGGTACCAAAGCACGGTTCCAGCCCTTTGTGTCCTAAACTTTCCCATTTGATGTATCAACCCATAGTGGAACACAGTACAATTGCACTCCCAAATTGGAACAATGAATTTAAATATTTTGGCCGAACAGTTGAGTCGCATAAATGTCAGAAAACCAGTTTGAGACCCAAGACATGCATGTGAGAGCTCTTGAGGTTACAAGGCAGCCCAGGGAACATGTTCCTAACTTCCTAGAGATAGGGAAGATGACATTCAGGAAGTGGATGCTGAAAGACGGGATGGAACTCAGAGGAGTGAAGTACCTAATGACCAGCAATGTCAATTTGCGCGTAGAGAGCCCTATAGACGACATAGGTTTCCCTACCCACCAAGAGGTCCACGCCATCTTTATGATGAGAACGAAGATGGATGGGAAGTGCCGGATAGGACAGCTAACATGCAATGGCTAGATAGGGCTGGTGACATAACATAAAAAATGAAGATTGAAACTCCCACATACGATGGAAGACTTGATCCAAAAGGCTTCTTGGATTGTCTTGCAGACATGTACCACTTTTTTGAGTGGTATGATATGTCAAACGCTCGCCGCATAAGATTTGCCAAAATGAAACTTATTTGGTAAGCCAAGCTGTATTGGATATGGAGTGTCACATAAAGGCCTGTAAACAGATCAGATTCGGCTCGGATCCATATATTCCCTGGCCGAATACAGATAACTCTAACCGGATTCAGATGCAGATCGACTTCGGATTTTCGACCATCCGTTTACATCTCTGTCTTGTGTGCACCCGGACCTTCCTCCTCCTAGCGGATACAATTCACTGTCAGTCCATATCTCTTAGATCATGATTCTCTTTTCCTCATTCTCTTTTCCTCATATTCTAGTACCTGTTGAATCTTCAAAAACCCCTCAAGATCATTATTTACTTAGTTTTTTATTATTAAGTATCCGGAATTTTTCTGGACGGATTTTATCGGAGTATTCAGATTTTTTTCCGGATATCTCTAAATGAATACGGATGTCCCTAAACAAATACGGATGCGGATCGAATTCGGATTTTCGGTTATCCTTTTACAGCCCTACTCACATTCAAAGGTTGTGATATGAACCCATAGAATATTGGGCAGCAATGAAAGCAAAGTTGAAAGAAATATACAACCCAGTATCATATAGAGATCGAATTTTGGACTAGATGATTACTCATCAGCAGGGCAGAATGTCTGTTGTTGAGTATAAGAGTAAGTTTGATGAGTAAATGGTCAGTTGTGATGTGAATGAAGAATACAAAGTGACTCTTTCTAAATTTCATATTGGTCTAAGCCTGAGAGAAAGGAAATGATTCCACACATAGTGGATTTAGTTGAACAGGCCTTCCAATTGGAATTGGAATTAGAACAGTACGTTAGGCAACCATTCACAAGGAAATGCGGATCTCAATCAGCAGAGTTTTTTTTTTCAAAAAAATTCTCTGATGGTGGATGGGTATATAAATATGTCCCCGTTGCATCTAGAGGAAACAGTTCTTTCCAGTTCACAACTAAAGATTCAAAAGGGGAAGGATCTGCTATGGAGGGTTCTAAAGGCAGCAAAGTTATGTGTTATCTGTGCAATGGCACTGGGCATTATGCCTATCAATGCCCAACCCCCAACCTGTAACCTTGAAAGTGAGGAAGAGTCGGAACATGTTAAGAATGAGTGTGTACACGAGCCTGAAGAATGGGCTATTGATGAAGAAGCCCAAGAACTTGGGAGAAGTGACACCCCACTGAATATTGTGAGATGAATGTTTATGAAACCAAAGTCTGAGGATGACTAACGAAGAACCAATATCTTCCATACTTACACTAAGTGTGGAGATAAGAATTGTAAGATTATTATAGACAGCGGCAGTTGTATGAAATGTGGTTTCTCAGGCCACCATTTCATGATTGGGCCTAAAGCCGGAGCCACATCCACAACAATACAAAGTTGCTTGGGTAGATCAGACTACCATTCCAGTTAGTCAGCATTGTTTAAAAGTTCCATTACAATTTAACTGCATCACAAAGTCTCCTCATAAGCTTCATTTGTAGCTAAAGAATTTGTTCCATCCTCAATCAATCATAAGAAAGAAGTTAACAGGGGTTCTTCATCGTGATATGGGGGATTCTCCACAAACCACTAGATTTTTTATAGCACAATTCCAAGCATAACTAATGCAGTTTGAAAATCCAGATTATGGATCTCACATGCAAGCAGGCTCAATGATCAAACTGTAATCAAATCTAAGATAAAGGAAACAATTGTGTTGTTAAGGGAAGAAAGCAGATCGACAAAAGGGGAGGGAAAAGAGATGAGATCAATATTCTTGGGAGGAAGAAGAGAACAAAAGAGATGAGAAGAAATCAGGTTTGGGATACCAATCCCATATGCACTTCTCAACAGCACCAAAATTCCTAAAAAAACTCATATTCTATACTCAAACCATTTATAATTGATAGGGACTGTATACAACAACAACATTGCCTTATCCCAACCAAATGGGGTCGCCGGGTCAGCCACATGGATCCTTGCTCTCCAATCAATTCTATTCGAAGTCATACGTGGTACAAGGCCTAAGCTATGTATGTCTTTCCTCACCACTTCTCCTATGGTTAATTTAGGCATGCCCCTTGCTCTTTTAGTACCTTCAATCTGAATCAAATCACTCCTCTGTACTGGAGCCATGTCGCCGGGTCAGCCACATGGATCCTTGCTCTCCAATCAATTCTATTCGAAGTCATACGTGGTACACGGCCTAAGCTATGTATGTCTTTCCTCACCACTTCTCCTATGATTAATTTAGGCATGCCCCTTGCTCTTTTAGTACCTTCAATCTGAATCAAATCACTCCTCTGTACTGGAGCATCCCAAGGACTTCGCTGAACATGGTCATGCCACCTCAAACGACTCTCACATAGCTTATCATGAATCGAAGCTACTCCCAACTCAGCTGTAATATGGCCATTCCTTACTTTATCCTTCCTAGTCTTACCACACACCCATCTCACCATCCTCATCGCCGTTACACTTAGTTTATATTTATGATACTTTTTAACTGCCCAACATTCCGCACCATACATCAAGGCATGCCCCTTGCTCTTTTAGTACCTTCAATCTGAATCAAATCACTCCTCTGTACTGGAGCATCCCAAGGCCTTCACTGAACATGGTCATGCCACCTCAAACGACTCTCACATAGCTTATCATGAATCGAAGCTACTCCTAACTCAGCTCTAATATGGCCATTCCTTACTTTATCCTTCCTAGTCTTGCCACACACCCATCTCACCATCCTCATCGCCGTTACACTTAGTTTATATATATGATACTTTTTAACTGCCCAACATTCCGCATCATACATCAAGCCGATCGTATGACAGTCCCATAAGATTTCTCTATAAGTTTAGACGGATACGCCGATCACACAGCACTCCGGACGCACCTCTCCACTTCATCCATCCTATTTTAATCCTTTGGGCAACATAATCCTCTATATCACCATCTTTATTTACTACTGAGAGTAGATATCTAAAATAATCACTTTGTGGAATCTCCTTCTCATCAATATTCACCACCTCATTAACTGTCCTAGTGCAGCAAAAGTTCCACACCATATATTCTGTCTTTGTTCTACTTATTTTAAGACCTTTTGATTCCAAGATTGATCTCCATACCTCCAACTTAGCGTTAATCATTGCTTTTGTCTCATCCACCAAAACAATATCATCGGCAAAAAAGCATACACCGAGGAACTTCATCTTGTATGCCTCTGGTTAAGTCATCTATGACAAGCGCAAACAAATAAGGTCTTAAGGTTGATCATTGATGTAACTCCATTGTAATTGGGAGTTCACTACCTAGACCCCCACCCCCAAATCGTACGCTAGTCACCGCACACTCATAAATATCTTTAATTAGGCCACATATTTACATGACAACCTTCTCTTCTCTAGTATATGCCAGATTAACTCTCTAGGGACTCTGTCGTAGGCTTTTTCTAGGTCCATAAAGACCATATGGAGATCCTTCTTGCCCTCTCTGTATCTTTCCATGGGGAATTTATAACATATATAAAGACCTAAAATTTCTAAATTGACTCAAAAAAAAGTACTCTTAATCACTCTAATACACTCACTATAGTAAATAAACTCAAAACAGAACTCTGTCTAGCTATTAAGTAAGTATCTTAATCTAATTCAAACACACAACTTAAACCACTCCTGTGTACTAACTTTATCCCCACTTTATGGGCTTATGAATTTGGCCCATTACAATGAAACCAAGAAAATAAAAGGCCCAACCTATAATATAACTACCCAAAGGTCAATTTCAGCCCATTGGACTGAAATCTACTAGCTATTAAGTATCTTAATCTAACTCAAACACTCAACTTAACCACACCCGTTTACTAACATTATCCCCCACTTTATGGGCTTATAAATTATGCCTAATCATATTGCATCATAACCAAACTAAGTTATGACAATAAGAACCATGATATCAAGATTTTTTTGCTAATCTTCACCTACAGAAGAGATAAAAAACTAGACCTAGCATTTTTTGAACACCATTCTGAAACAAGACTACATAGATCACTTTCAACTCTTGATTTCTAGAAGCGACATCGATATCAAATGGTCAAAGTTCCAGAGAGAGCTTACGGAATGTTTGATACCTTTGAACTCTGTTCAAACGGATAGATATGGGTCAATATCAAGGATATTGTCTATTACCAAGTCAATAAACTCTTTTTAATTCCCAAGGCTCTAATTGTTTCACTCCTTTAATATTCTCCAATTGAACATACAATCAAACATCCAAACAATTTATGCCAGTCCAAACACAGCAAGCACTCATCAATGATCCCGAATGAATCCTTAAGGTTGCCCAATGAACTCTAGAAAGTCACAATTCTTTTCTATATAAAAGAGCACTATTCCTTCCCTGGTTTAACTGATCAACAGTGAGAATCTTCTTTGTCAGAGGATGTAGTATTCTAGAAGATCTATGCCAAATGAGAAGTCGTATCTGATTCAACAAGGGTAAAAGTAGCCAACTATGTGCTTCTTGTTTTCCACTTCAATAATAGTTAACCTGAAGATTACCAAGATTGCAAGGGGGTATATTCTTACTCAATGATCTATATCTAATGCAAGGCTGATCCAGAAAGAGGAAAAATTAAGACAAAGAGATAGACATAACCATCCAGTATTTCAACAGCTAGACTATACTCAGATATTTCAAAATCTAGAATACAGATGAGTAAATCAAGAGAGAGATATTAGAATTGCAGAAAATCCAATAATAGGGGAGCACTGAATGCTTTGTATGCACAGACCATATATGACACCATTGTTTAAATCCAGCTAAATTTGTTTTCTTTTTGCGCTTCAGTGATTGTGGTTCACTTCAAGGGTTTCTATGTTTATTTCTTATCATATTCTCTCTTAACAAGGTACTTATTCATATAAAAATAACATTTTGTTTCCCCTTGATAGGTAAGAGTATCAGTGGATAGTTGTTGGATTGTTATAGATGGAGTTGGGATTCAATCCCAGGTACAAGTCTCACAGACTTCAGAACAGGGATAATCAACAATTACTTAATGGTGATAGATGAGGAACACCCCCTGCCCCAAAAAAGAAAAGAATAAGGGTTGGGTTGGATTTGGGGGAAGGTAGAAGACATTTAACATCTTATGCTGAAAAGGTATATCTTGCTTACCACTTCGCTAGCTTCTGGATTCTCTCCTCCATTTCCATCCGCAATACTCGTGGCCTGCCCTTGACATCAGTGAAAACCTCAAAAGACTTGAAGGCAGCTCTTTCAAGCTCCAAATCATTATCGTCAACTATATGAGACGAAGACTTACTTCCACTTGTCAGCTTAAAATTTTTCCTTGAAAATTTATATCCAGTGTCCCCAGCTCGAATTTGGTACCTTTCCGGGCTTTGATGTGTTACGGTGCTTCCAGGACCGAGTGTTTCGGTTTCAAAGGCATTGCCATTCAAATTAAATGGCAGTTGGTTTGCAGTAGGCCTCATCTCTTCCAGTGTAATGTTACCAGGCTCAGAGTGCTCCAACTTACTTTGAACCTTACTTCTAGAGAATAACTCCTCACTCACAACCTCATTGCGTACATTCTCAGAGTTACTCTTACTATTTTGGTTCAGCTGTTTCTTTTGCACTTTTATGGAACCTTCATTCAGGCCAAGTTCTTGGTGCCCGAGAACTGCATTACCACTTAACTGTTTAACAGCATCAGATTTCCCTTTGTTAGTTACTGTTTGATTGAGTCCAAACTCTCCAAACTTATGCTCTATACTAATAGCCTGATTTCTCATCCATCTTCCACTAATTTTCCCCAAATTCCTCTTATTCCCATCCAATGCCCTTCCAACTTTTGAATTAACATCAATGGCTCCATCATCCAATTTATCTCGGCTTAAAGGATGGGTTTTAGCTGCATCTTCCATTTCCACCTCATCCAACTTACTATGGTTATTTAATCCTCTATTACCTCTTTTTCTGTAACCTGATTTACCTCTTCCCAGACCTTCACTACCGGAGCATTGAATAATCCTCTCAGATAACTCGTCCCCTTTCACTGAATTGGCAGTTTCTGATGGATGTGAATGCACCTCAGACCCACGTAATTTTAACTTTTCTTCATTTCCATCCAAAACGGGTGTTTTCTGAAGATCTTTTCCTCTGCAACCGTTCTTTGAATAATCCTCGTTGGCATCTTTAATTGAGTACTTCTCCTTAACAGTCCGAACTGACTCCATAGCCTTCAAATAATCATCAAATGTCGGCTTAAACGTCAATTCCTTCTCAAGAAAACCCCTATTAACTGAATCCTTTGACTCTCCCTTCAATAAAGCTTCAGTTGTTCTGCAATTGGATGATTTTAAACTGGAACTCCAAATGTAGCTCACCTCCTTTGTTTTGAGAGGGACACCGAACATGGGTTTCACAGAAATTGTAAACCCATGTAAGGAAGAACAATTCCGGAAACATTTCCACCATGGAAATCCATTTCGACTCAAACTAGAGATACCTATTCGCTCATTCGCCATGATTGTCTCCATCACATCACTCTACGCACCGAACTAGCATCATAGTCCAATAAAAATTGACGCTAAAACCGAACTAATCTAGTAGCAACTCCATATCTGTCCTTCACAAGTTCGCTGGTTTAAACCCAACGAAATAAATAGATTGAAATTGTTAAAGACAAGGAAATATATACAGGCTTGAACTCTGCAAGAGACCATGAAATGAATAGCTATCAACACCGTGTTATGACTCTTCCAAGGAGCCCTAAAACTGCTCTCTCTGATTTTGGCCAAAGGGATTTTGGAACTTACAGCGTGTCTTCTCACTCGTCAAATTGCGAGGTCGAGCTGCAGAAGAACCAGACAGGCTCAGTATGAAATATGGACAATGGATGGAGAAAGGGTGAACAACACAGGCTTATAAGGATTTTTTCCATTTTATCAAAAAGAGCGAAGAGAGAGGCTTAAACAAAATTTATCAATAAACCAATAAGATTCACCCAAAAAAAAAATAAAAAAAAAACAAAAACGAGTTTCCCTTCACCCACGATGAATGGAATCCAAAGGGTGTAAGAGAGTGATAATGAGTATCAGGAGGGTATTTTAGAACATACAAGGTGATCCATCTTGTACAGATGGAGGAAAACTTTGTTTAAAACAAATATTTGACAACCTGAGAGTGAATTTTTGGTTGGGTACACCCTGTTTTGCTAAGTGATATAATGATATAGTAAATCTTCCCGTTAGATATTTAGAAAATGGCCTAATTGGTCAATTTTAAATTCAATTATTTTATCTTCTATTTGTAATCATTTGTGTGTCGCATTCATTTGTAGTTCTCAATTTTTTGATAGATTTTTCAATTTTTTGTTTCATCCTTCCAAAAATTGAAATTGTTTTGAAATTTGACAAAGAAAATAGACAAGTAGGTTTTCTAACCATCCACAAACTTTCAACCTCATCTGAAATCTAAACTACCACATGGTAGAATAGTGAAGCCATGAATTGATTTCATGTCTACAGCCATCATCTACCAAAAGGTACACCACACCCACCTCTTTTAGTCTTCTCTGATCAACACTTTTTCCAAATAGGAGGGAATATTTTAGTGCAGACAATCCAAAATATATTTTCCACAAAGCGTTCTTCTTCAAAAAGAACATTATGCTACTAGATAGTTGATTATATCGATATTTTTAACCTAATTTTAATGTATGTTAAAAAGTAGGAAAATAGGGTATTGGGGAATAGTACAAGGGTATTCTTGACATTGTACAATAAGGGGACAGTCTTTTATGATCTTAGATGAGTATAATTTTTTCTATCTTCATTTTATATCATATTTCTTCTTTCCAAGTACCTCTAGCAATCCTTGATGAACATATATATATAAAAGGACAAAGTTTCCCTCCGCCCATAGAGGATGGATCTCAAACCCTTCTTAGGGTTTTGGTATGTTCCAAAATCTGTTTGATGATAAATGTTTTAACATTAATTTGTCATCCTACCACAAAAGGTTTTTTTTTATTAAACGCAAAAGCAAACTGAAAAGGTGAAAACTTGTTGGTCTATAATCAGTGATTTGCTTCATATTTTTATTTTGGGGACTAAAGCTATGTTTGTGGAGTTTATTAGAGGAAACCTTTGTTCTTGAGTTATTGAAAGATTTCACAAGACCATACATCTCATCCTTTAGTATTGCCATAAATGACTTATCAAATCTAGCCTGGAACTCATCAAATGTAGGGAGTTTGTAGCTATTCATAACCCTAACAACATCATAAACAGAGAAAGCAAATCACTATCGATAAAACTGAAGTAGATTCTCAAAATAGGTTTTAAGAAAGCTTGAAAAGTGTTACTTTGATTCTATATGTTAAACAAACCTCACTTTAAATCAAGTGCATTGTTTTAATCTTGTTTATTAAATTTTGAAAAAGTTAAATATCTAAGCCATAAATTGAACTACAAAACATAATATGGAGCACTTGTTTCAGTCGCACATACTCTTTGCCTATGGAAAGGAAAGAAAAACAAAAATGAAAAACATGGCCCAAGGCGTATGACTTTAGCTCAACTGGGTTCAAATTCACTACCTTTGGCCAATCTAAGCCTAAGCAAAATTGTAGCAGGCTAGGTCTGGGCTTACCTAGGCCAGCCCAAAATCCAGCCATGTCCACCCCTACTTGGCTATAAGATTGATATTGGTTATAAGAGGGCCTTCATTTTAACTACTTCCATATAAGCTATATGGGAGACATTTTAACTACTTCCATATAAGCTATATGGGAGAAGGATTGCTACGATGCCAAAGTATAGTTCCTACCAATGAAGGGGTGGGAAACTAAATTGTCCGGCAGAAGGGGTTTCAATTGTTATGGATAGTTCTCTTGTATTCCATCGCTTGCATAACTGGGCCGATTCTGAGGGCCGTTAAGAGGCCATAGGGCCTGAGGCCATTTTTAGGGCTATATGGGCATTTGGTAAATTACCTATATATGGTGTCGCTATAAATTTGTAGCTACACTTCTTTCTCTGTAATCAATTTGAGAGAATTGTGAGGACAAGCGGCTGTAATCCTATTATTCTCCATTGATAGTGAAACAGATCTTATCTCACTGTGGATGTAGGCAAATTTGTCAAACCACGTAAATCTTTCTTTTGTGTGATTCTTGTTTGTGATTTCCAATTCTCTCCTACATTGTTATAGATTTCATTTTCTACATCAATGAGGAGAGAGAGTGTGGGTCCGCAAGAGGATGGAGAGGGCGTGTACAAGAATCTACAAACTGGCGTATTGGTAATCATTTTCCCACACTATATATACAGAGGCATAGCGTAATGTATAAGGGTGTCAACTGGTCGAGCTTGACCGGGCCTCATGGTGCTTAAAGCCTGCACCATGACCACCCGTTTATACAATTGGGATGGGCCTGGACAGGCTCATAACTAGGCCATGGGCCTATTTAAATCTAAACAAGCTTTAAACGTTGCAACAGAATTACAATTCCAAAAAAACAAAAAAACACCTACTGCTGTTGTGATACCAATTTCAAACAAATCAGACCAGTAATGACAAGGAACTGAATTCAACAAAAAAAACCCATAAAAGAAATCTTAGTAGAAGTAAAATCTATCGAGTGCTCAGCAGAATCTAAAATTGAAGACAAATTATGAAAGAAAAAAATTTCAATTGATTAATCTTGTGGACAGAATTGAAATAAACATCACCAATCTACCAAAATCAAACAATCCTAGTAAGATTAGGGGTGTAAATGAATAGCTGAAATCCGTTTCCATATTCGTATTCGTATCCGTTTAGCTCTATTTGAATCTGTCCGAAAGCTAAACGAATGCAGATACGGATAGGCTATAGCTATCTGAAAAGCTATATTTACATGTAAACGGATAAAATATCCGATCCGTATTCGTTTAACACTATCCGAATTCGTCTGATAACTAATCAGATGCGGATGCGGATATAGCACTAACCGAGCCGAATCCGATCCATTTACAGCCCTAAGTAAGATTAGGATATTGTAATTAATCCATAAATTAAAATACATAATCTAATAGAAGACAAGATCAGACACAACCACACAGGGGAGACTTTGAGAAAGAAGGGAAGGGAAAGTTTACAGGGTAAAGGGTCAGGCTGTAACCGGGTGGACTAGGTCGAGTGCTTGATGGGCTAGGACACCACCCCGGACCAACCGGTTAAAAAAAGTATCGGGCTGGGTCTAGAATTGACACTCCTAGTTTTAGGTAGGCTTCACATTAGTAATGTGAAGCCTACCTAAAACCAAACGATCCGACCTCCCATGTTAGTCCAACCCTTATGTAATTCCATCCAAACCATACATTCCTTTGTTGTTTTTTTGTATTTTGGTAACACCATACATTCCGACATCCCATGTGAAACAGTAGCCTCTCTCTCTCTCTCTCCTTCCTTGATCCCATTGGCCAATTCGAATATGGATTTACACTTTTACCCATAAAAGAAAAGAAAAATATACTGGTGATCCATTGGCCAATTCAACTAGTTGTTACCCATAAAAGGGAAAACACTAATTAAATTGTCCAGATGTGCTGAAGTGATAATTTGCTTTGTTGTCTCATATTCTATTATATGCAAATTGTCATTTATGCTATTCTGAATCATTAATCCTTTCTGGCTTTTGGTGGAAAAGTAAAGTTGTTAATACCATTAATGACTAAACCAAATATGTTAACCGTTAAATAAAAGTATAAGTGGGTCACACTCAAGAAAGTTTCATGCATGGCTTAATGAGTTGGATATAAATCATCATTACCAAGACAAAATAATAAGTTAAAAAAAACAAGAGAGAGAGTAGAATGTTGGAGACCTTTCACTTAAACAGACTATTTGTTTAATTACTAATCTCTGCCCTTGTTTGAATTAGAGCCTCTTAAAATAAGTTAAAAATAGAGATTAACTGATATTAATTGATAGGTTCCCTAGATGAAAAAGGTCTTCACTAGAAGGAATCACAGGCAATGCTAGTAAAATATTAAGAATGAGTAAATGATTGAAATTCCTTCTTGGGTTTTAACAAAAAAAAAAAAAAAAAAGTTGGGTTTTAGCTTCCATATCCATTAAGAGAAAATTCCAACAATTACTTTGCAGTTTCGTCGGCACTGATTATGGAGGAAGATATAAAAGCTTTTGCTTTCCTGCCAGGAGAAGGGATGGAAAAGGGCACATGCAGGAGCTTTGGTTGGGTATAAACCAGCCTCAGCATTTGGATTTCCTGGCTTTGTTCACAGCCAGCCTGTTTGAATCATTTTTTGTTTGGTTGAAAGCCTGTTTGAATCTGACTATATATATCCGACTATTATACTCTTAAGAAGTCAGGTAGCTCACTTTTTATTACAACAAGATTTGGGCTAAAAAATTCTTAAATTTAACCCACTTGTTGCTCTCACGCTCCAATGTATTTTCAATAGGTAAAAGATTGCTACCTGGTCGTCTGGTTCTGAATCAGTACGGGGCCAATGGGAGTGCACAACAGCATCAATATGGATGAGATTTTTTATTTTATGAGGATGGGATGGTAATTTTACGTATTCGTGTGTCTAGATGCGGACTCCATGTGATAAGGCAGTGTTCTTTTTGCCATATATTTTTTTGGACATCACTAATTCATATATAACCTTGCATTTAAGACTTCAGGTTTGTCCAATAGCATAAACTAGAAGGATCTAAAGAAGATTAGTATAGATGTAGCGGAGTAGGGTTCTTAGGATAGACTTTTTCTTAAGCCCCGATGAAGGGGAATCCCTTGACCGTGGCTTTTTCTCTCCGTGAGAGGGTATCTCGCAATAGAGGAAGGGTATTGTCGACTTCGTCCAATTGGGGGTGTTTTAGGATCATAGGATGAAGGTTGAATCCTACACTACGGGTAGGGGTGCAAGTTTGGCCCTGGCCCGCCCTGAGCCCGAACAGGGTCTCCGCTAAGATACCAGGCCCCAGGGGCGCGTCAGGATTGGAAATTTCTGTCAGAGTCAGGGTCGGTTTGGGTCAGGATTGAGGCTTCGGACTGAGCCCAGCCCGGCCCGATTCGATCCTGCTTTAAATGATACTATAAGATATATATTATAAGCTTAAATGTCACACATATTTTGTTATATAAAATATTATATATGAAGATAATAAGTGATAATATGTTTTATTATAGTGTTATTTTATGTAAAATGGATAATTTTCTCCACGACCTAGTCACCCAACCCAACTTAGTCCAATCCATGCATGGTGCGCCAAAAGTGGGAAGTGGTATCGACGTATCGTATTATCTTATAATAAGAGCACGCTTGCTTTTAATTTGTAGTTTCACTCTTGCTTTTGCCTTACTCATTTAAAGGTGTGTTCTCGTCTTTTGAAAGAAAGATGTACACTAGCGGTCTTCTTGTCACTCTTTGGAGCTTTCTCTCCCTTCCCCCACTTCATGATGAGGGCCTAGCAGGGTAAGGCTGGCCCGACCCTAAGGCCGGATCAAGGTTGGATTTTTAAGGCTCTGAGTCAAGGTCAGGCTGGGCCTGAGTCTAATTAAGGGGAATCCAGCCCTAACTACGGGTGTAGGAAACCTTTCTAGGGGTTCTTATGTAGGCTTTGACAAATATACAATCATCCTTTTAAGTAAGGACAAATCTATTTACCAAAAACAAAGTAAGGGAAAATCTTTCTACCAAAAAATAGTAAGGGAAAATCTTGTTGTAGCCAACCTTGGTTACAATGAGATTGTAATCTTATTTTTTTTGTGTTTTTATATATAACATTTTTTTTTTCTTTCAATGGGATTAAATCTTGTCATATCACATAAAAATTACATTAAATGATGTATTAAATAATTTTTAACTTTTTGAAAACCATTTTTTACTCCTAAATTAAATACCATTTGGGAATAAGATAATGTGCAATTAAAATAAAGTTACAACTTCTTAGTTCACTAATTTGGTGACAATAAATTGCTCCTTTTTAGTAATTAGTAAAAAATTAAAAAAAAATTTTAGATTAGCCCAAACTGCCATGTGACATATTGGATAAGCCAAAATTTTGTGGACAAGTAGACCTCTAGGTCTCATCGTCGTCCAACGGTTGAAGCTTGAAGGCACAACCATGTATGTCCATGGCCATGTATGCAACCTTTTTCCATAAATAAATTCAGAAAAATAAGATAATGGACAACATAAAAATAATTTTGTCATAACAAATTTTTTATTTTTTTATTTTTTAAATACATTCCAATTTAAGCAAAACAAAGCCAAAGAGAACACATGAATTTTAGGACTTGGTTTTCATAGAAGAATATACCAATTATAGGCTCCAATAAGGTTTTCCTAGAAAGTTGGAGGAGTCTTCTTGTAGGCCGTGAGGTTCTCCTAGAAGATCTGATATGGAGAGTTGGGGGCGGTTCCAAAATAAAAATTTGGGAAGATAGGTGGGTTCCAACCTTACCAGGTGGCAAGCTTTAATTTCAAAAACCGGAGGATAGCAATTTATTGTATGTGGCGGATCTTATCGACCATTCAAATGGGAGATGGAACCTTGATTTATTACAAGTTGTGTTGCACCCTTCGGATCTAGCTGCAGTGTCTAAAATTTCTTTGAGTCACTTTGGTGGAGAAGACAAGAGATTTTGGGGAGCTTCTAGGGATGGTCGATTTTCAGTCAAGTCTGCTTATAAAATGCTTGCTAGGAAGGAGGAGGAGAACCTTGCTGTGAGGGCTTCCACGTCTAGAAGCCATCAATGGGATCATATCCCTGACGTAGTTTGGAATAGAATCTGGTCTATTCAATCCCTTCCTAAAATCAAAGTTTTGCTGTGGCGTTCTTGTAATGAAGCTTTGGCTACTGGAGCGGGGCTTCAGGCTCGTCGTGTGAACATCGATCCAAGCTGTTCTAAATGTGGTTTTCAGTCTAAAAATGGTGACCATATTCTCTTCGACTGCCCCTTTGCTCGAAATGTTTGGTTCGGTCGTCCTCTTCAATTCTCTCCTCCTGAAAGGCCGAGCTTGGTGGATTGGATTTATAGCTGGAATGTTTGGTTCAAGCAAGATAAAAAGATGGCTCGAGAAGCTATCTCTAGAGCTTCTTTCATTTGTTGGTACCTTTGGCGTTCCCGAAATGAGCAGGTGTTTAATGGCAAGACTTGGGATCCATCGGATGTGCTTCAAATGGCTGACAAAGCTTTCGTGGAGATTTCTAATGCTGTCCGATTTTTAGGGGGTGTTTCAAACTCCTCTTCGGTTGGCTTGGGGAACGATAGTTCTCATCGATGTTCTTTTTGGACTCCCTTGCCAAAGGGCTCGGTTAAAGCAAACTGTGATGCGGCTTTCACTGCTGAGACGAGTAGGGGAGGACTGGGAATTATTTTTAGAGACCATTCTGGTGCTTTGGTTAAGGCTCGTTCCATCCCTCTTGTTCTTGGTTCGATCATCCAGGGAGAACTGTTGGCAATTCGTGATGCTCTACTTCTGGCTTTAGAGCTGGGATATGATAACCTTGTGGTGGAATCAGATAGTTTGGATGCTATTCTTTTTGTTGAGGGGTCAAAGTCCCCAGGGTGGGAAGTGGAGGACTTAGTAGTGGACGTGACTACGCTAATGACTTCTTTTTCCTCTGTTATCTTCTCTTTTGTTCCTAGGGCTATGAACTGTGTCTCGGATGCTCTAGCAAGGAAGGCGCTGTCTATTGGGTACATGACAGATTGGCCAAACTCCATTCGGTGGCTTCAGGACCTTTGTGTGACTGATGCCATTGGTTGTACTCACCCCTCTCATCAATAAATTTCCCGTTTACCAAAAAAAAAATAAGTAACATATTTATGAGTTGAATAACTTATGGATCTCATATCGATTTTGTCGAAAGTACGAATAAGCCCACTTCTGATGCTTTTATAACTCATCATCCAAGCTCAAACATCACGTTATTTAAAAAAAAAAAGAGAGTAAATTACTTGTACATCCTTTAAGGTTTGTCCCGTTTACTTGTAGGTCTTTTCTTTTTAAAACCTTACTTACAGACCCCCTGGGATTGACGGTGTTAGTTTTACGATGTAAAAGACCAAAATAGTCTTTATGTATCTTTGTCAAAATTGTCAAAAGTAAAATTACCTTTGTACCCTTATTCCATCTCAAACCTTGAAATAACAATTTAGGACTAAAACGATTCCATTTTTTCCCGTTTTTCTTGCATCTGAATTTGGATTTCTCATCTAATCTACTGCTTTTGAGTGTATCTGTTCAAGAATTGCCAAAGGAATAGTTGCGATAGTTTAATTTTTCTTCTGAACTTCTCGAATTAAAAATCTCGTCTGAAGTTTTGGATTTTAGTTTGTGGTTAAATATTCTAGTATTTCTTGTGCAATTGCTAGCTTCAGACGCTTTACTTCTCAATTTACGATAAGAATTACCTATTGGAGTATTTTCTCTTGTTCAATCTTTTTTATATATCTGTTAGACCTCATAGATCTATTGCTATTGCTTCTGCAATTTGAGTGTACTCTGTATTGAAGGTGGATAGTGATTTAGGGCAAATGGCAAAGTGATTTAGGGCAAACGGCAATGGATACCTTCGATTGAAGCTAGAAAAAATTTCTTGGTTCACAGATTCTTCCTCACGACAATGGCTACCTTCGACTGAAGCGGCAATGACTACCTTTGATTGATGCGGCAATGGCTGCCATAGTAGTAGTAGTTACTTCCTCACTGCAGTCAAACAAAAGAGGAAAGAAGAGTACGCTCAAACAGGATTTAGGACAATCAATCCATAAGGGTATTTTGGTCATTGATGAATTTATGGCCCGCTGACATCATCACTTAAACCTGTTCCTTCTATCAGAATGGGTATTACGTCAATCCCAGGGAATTTGTAAGTAAGGTTTTAAAAAGAAGGTGGTGTAACCTCAGTGGGTGTATAAAAAACAAAAAACCCAAATATCACAAGGCCTGTCCCTTCTCAAAATTTTGGGACAAAAAAGTCCCAATGCATGCATTCACTTCTAAGGAAAGATTTCTCATATGCAATTTTGTAAGATTTTTTTTAGAAACTAAATTTTTTGCCATGTGGATAAGATGATTTGACATTTTGAGAGTTGAAAAAATAGTAAATTCTTTTGGATACGATCTATTTCAATTGTATGATCCAATATGCAATGGGCCTTCCCTTTTTTTTTTTACTTTCCTAGCTATCCAAACATACATGTTTCTTTTATGACATTTTTGCATTATTATAATAACATATGAGAGAAGTTAGATTGTGGTGGAATTTAATATATGATTTAGGTGTGGAGTACAATATGTCCACTAAATCTAAGATACAAACCTAAATTCTGGCACAAAAATTATAGAAAGGGTGTAGGAATCTTAGGATCTGTATGGCAATTACTCTGTTTCAAAAAATTGGTTTTGAATCAGAATCGATTTTTTTTGTTTCTGGATTTTTGAAGTAATTCTTTACCAACAAATGTTATATGGTAAACCTGGAAAAAAATTGATTATGCTATTACAAACAAAAGGTTTTGGATCGAGGTTTGAAAGAATCAAAGCAAAATGGGGTAATTCTTCAAAGGGGTAAATGAACAAAAGGTTTATAATATAAAGCGCAACAAAACACACACCCCATCAAACCTAGTATCATTCTATCAACAATCACTCCATAATTAAAATTCGAACATTTTCGAGTATGAACTTAACAATGCTATTAAATGCAGCAAGATTAAAACCACTCACAATCTCAACTTGAGCTTGGAAGGCTTGAAATTGGGCTTTCTCAACCTTCAGCTCAGCCAAACGAGTCTCCTCTTGCTTCCTCATTAATTCGAAAACCTGATGAAAACAAGGAAATGTGGACACACCAAATTCCAGAACTTAGATATAGTTCCAAACAAAATACATGCCAACACAACCTCAAGAACACAATAACAAACACCCGTTTAGCATATTTAGAGTTGTTAATCTCTCGAAGGGCTTTGGCACGTGCCTCTTTCTAATGATTCGGGATCGAATTCAGATGGAGCTGCCTTTTGGCCCTTCGGCTTCCGACTTTGATACTACTTTGGGAGGATTCGTTTGATCAGGCTGCGATGTCAAGGGAGAGGAAGAGAAGGAAAAGCAGCAAAATGGGTCATCAGCGTACACGCAATCAACATATGAAAGCGAAGTGACGACTACAGCCATTGCTACGGAGGATGATATCCTTGATGCAACCATGGCGGACCTTCAAAAGTATGGATTTGCTGCCTTGCTCTGTTGTCAGCTTGTAAGTTTTGTTATGTTTTGATGGTAAATTTCATCAATGCCCCTGATTCACTTAAATCTACGTTTTTCAACGAAAAATTGGTAGGATCAATTCTAAAATGTGAGAGGTGTTTCTCAAAAGCTTGCCATAATCTATTATATCACTCGGTCCGTTTCAAAAAATCACATAAAAGATTGGACAACCCATACATAATCTATTTCAATTCTACCCTCAAAATCAGAAAAATCACCAGAATCCATTTTTTGGAAGGTTACCATACAGATCCTTACTATCCATTCTAATAGTTACCTTTCTCACTCTTACATCAAATATGTTAGTAAAGTAGATGCTCGGTGGAACTTAATTTTGTAATCTTTTTGTCTAAATATTTTGAGATGTCCGATCCTCTTGGGGAAATTTAGCTGTGGATCAGTCCTAAAAATACGAGAAAATGACTTAGGAGTTTCTACACAAAAAAAAAAGACGTAGGAATGCTTCTCCCTAAGATTTTCAAGAGCCAAAGAAAACAATACTCATAAGCTCATTAATTTGAACACAATAATCGTTAATGTAATAAAAAAAATAAAGAAATAATCTTTTACAAAATAGTATAAAGAAAAAATGTTATAAGCCAAAGGTTGTGAACCTCCAATACATCTACAAAGCAAATATGTAAGGGTTAATATATATTTCCTTTCAAAATTGCATGACACCATATCTTGAATGCCTAAACAATAAGGGGAAAAAAATGCTAACCTATAGCATGATTCCAGTGCCTAGACACAAATCGAAAACCCCATTCAAACCAATACTTATGTACGCACTCTCATTGGTCCCCGCATTGGTGCAAGGGCTATGCGATCAATTAATGTCCTCTTGCCCTCATGATAATGATGATGATGATGATGAGGAGGAGGAGGAGGAAAATATTATATTATTGTAATATATCAGAGGCAGATCCTGATGAACTTAACCCCCCTCATCAAGACTATGTCCCTCCACTATCACAGACAAGTCAGAGTAATTGGGCTAGAGAGATTAATGAAACTAGGATTCGAATTGCTAATGTACTGGTAAGGGAAGTTGGAATGTCACAGTTAATAGATAAATGATTGCGTTATGTAACAGGGAGTTTAACAATACTTTCTATGATTGTGATAACTTTCTTTTTTTTTTAATTTTGTCTTAGTCATGAGAGTTTATTTTTTATTTCAATATTAACTTGGGAGTTTATTTTATCAGTTCAATATGCTGCATTTATCTTTAATATTATATAGTTTGTTTTAATATGATACAATATATACAGATGATTTCTAAAGTGTCATCACACGCATTAGCAAAATGCAAAATATACAGTAATGATTGTGTAAATTGAAGGTAAAATTAAAGGGATAGAGGAAAATACGAAGTGCTTGAAAGATGTTCTCAATGCAATGAAGAAGTTGGAGTTAAACAAGAAAGAAGATTGATGCAATTCATGTGATTTTGTAATAAATTGGAAATACTGTATGAGGATTTAGAATATTGTAGTTTTAAAAATGATGTTTTTTTTTTTTCTTAGGCTTTAAAGTTTTTGTGTAATACACCTCCGGATATTGTCATTATGGTGGATTTTTTCATTTTAATTTTAAGTAAAGTTTAGTTAAGTAATGACATTTTTGTAATAATTCATTAATTTGGTAAAATGTGTTTCATAACAGATTTTACCAAACGGATTTGTGTTGTTTTTCTGTTCTTTAAACGTTTCTGGAACAAGTTTATCAAACATCATTTTAGAGCCCAGAAACATGTTTCCAGCACAGAAATAGAAAAAATGATAAAGATAAAAAACACCTGTTCTGGAACAGAAGTGTTACCAAACGGGCTCTAAGACTTAAAAAGTTATAACATTATTTTTTGCCATTTTAAGATAACAAATTTCCCCCAATGAGGGTAAATCCTATCATTTCATATATATATATATATTACATTAAATAGATTTTTATTTTTTTAAAATCTATTTTACTTTTTTATTACATATTACATTAAAATGTTAGCAATAAGACAATATACAATTAAAAGAAGGATACAACTTCTTACAGTTCACCCGTTTAAGAATTATGATTTTTTTATGGATTGGTAATAATAATACACCCATAATAACCATAAGGGTTGCAATAAGGTGAACATTTGGAAAATTTTCTCTCTCTCTCTCATACCAAGACAAAGCGACCTTTTAGCTGTGCAAGTTCGAAGAAAAAAATTATCAAAGTCATGTGGATGATGGTGTATTATCTGTGATTTTGTTTTAGTAATTATTTATTTTAATTCACCAAATAAACAATTACCTTGATAAGATGCATGTCAATTTTCATTAATTTATTATTAAAAGGCATGCATTATTTATGAACTAAAATCATCATGCATTGTTGGCATGATATCTGATTATAACAAACAAGTGAAATTTTTTTTCTTTACACTTACTTTGTCTTGTAAAATTACGCATTTTGTAATTCTTTTTCTTATCTAAGTAGATTTAGCGAATCACGTTTAATAACTCACAGTCCAAAATACTCACCATACACCATTTTCTATTCTCTTCTCCCGTCTAATGATTTGTTGTTAAAATATGAGAAAGAATTATGATGTTGAAACCTCAAATGATAAGATTGAGATATTGAAGTAAATCATTGAATTTATCCGGTAAGTGCATATTTGTCTTAACTCACAGTCCAAAATGCTGGTGTGGTGTACCTAAAAAAAAAAAAAAAAAAAAATGCTGGTGTGGGAAACTTAGAGAGAGGGGTAATTAATTGCCTTAATTGTAATATAATCATTTTAATTATTATAATTTGCTCTATTTAATTTTTATTAGGTTGAAAATTGAAACGGTCACGTTCGGAGTAAAAGTAACAAAGGGATGAGGAAGACGCCCGGAGTCTACGTGTGTGAGAGAGAGAAAATATCCTTTTTCTTATTCTCTCTCTCTCCTGCTGCCTCCCATCATTTTAGAGATGTCGGAGTTTTGACCCTTTTCTGCTCTGCACATAATTGCTTCAATTCTTTTCGAATTTCGTCACTTCATCGGAGAAGTCGAATACCAGATCGGGTTTGCAGCTCCAGTGTCCCAAAAGGCTTATTTGGTGATTTGTTTCGGGGCATGTAAATAGTGAATAGCTTGTTTTGGTATTGGGGTTCTGCGGGAAACCGGTTACAGAATTCAAGTTTCTGCAATTATGCACTTGGGTTTGATTTCTTGATGGTCTTGGCATATGGGTTTTGTGGATGGTGGGTTGAAACGGTTTCTTTGATCGATAAGGATTGATTTGGTGATTGGAGGAGCAGCAATGTAAGAAAGATTGGTTTGGTATCTGAACTCTGAAGTTGGAGAAGGTTTATAGTAGAAGAGGTACATTTTTTTCATCGATTTTTTTTTTTGAGCTGTCGAATTTTATTTCTTGAATGATTGATGTATGAATTTTATCTGCATGGGATGTTTATTGTTTGGGTTTTGATCACGTTTGGATATTGGGTTGTTAAACTGCACTCGATGGGACGGTTTTGATTCATCTTGTTTTGTTTGATGTCATGAAATTTAAAGTTTAGGTTTTTGTTTGTTAAGCTTCCTCCAGATAACAGGATTAAGAACTTTGTTCTTTCCCAGACTGAAGAAGGGAAAGGAAGTCGTCCTTTACATTATTCCCAAATTATACTTGTTTTTTTGTTGACATAACTTTGGGCTATTGTAGGTGTTCTTGTACGGCAGACCGCAGAAGTATGCTTCTTCTGTTTGCTTTTTTTTTTTTTTTTTAAATAATTTTTATATGAATATGATACCTCATACAATAGTTCAAGTGGGCATTTCTCTTGTTTTACTGGTATGCATAGTCTCCAATGGTAGTGCCGTCTGTTTGATTCCTCATATCAAAAGATTGACGTTAAATCCTATGTGTTGCATATCCTTTGGGTTTTCATCGTTTTAATCCTTCTTTTATTAGAGCTTGCTGGTTTATCTGTTGTGGTTGTCTTGTCTTATTGGTTTCATATAACTTGACAACCCTGTGTCAGGAATACCTAGTCTTTACTTGAAATGGAAATGGACTTCTGCTTCATTTCACAAGCACGCCAGCTGCCCTATTGCCATTTCATCTTATTTTTATAGTATATCAAGACTTTTTCTCTGCAGGTCGTGAAGAAAGTTTATGTTAGTGTGAATGCTTTCTTCTTGTTATTTCTCATTCACTTTTGAATTATTCTCCTTAAAATACAGATGGCAGTGGCCTGTTGTGTCCCAGAATTAGTTGTTTAGGTGCAGCTCTTGGAAGGTTGTTTTTCCTGTTGTTGTGGCCTCCGGCTATTTGTTTATAAAGTTATGTTGTTTTGTTTCTTCTCCTTCTTTTAATAAAATTTTCTTCTTTTTCCAAACATCCCCCCCAAAAAAAAAAAAAAAAACAAAAGCTAGTTATTGGAGACCTACGCTAAATTCCAGGGCTTTCTTGGTATCAATCTTGCAGACATTTCTTTCTCTCATTTTTGTGTTGGTAGTTTCATTGCAGGAAGTACTTGGTCCAAGATTTATCTTCATTTACAACTGTCCCTTGGAGTGTAACTAGATCACAAACCTGAGTGCCTTTCTTTCCTTTGATGCCATTACATCATAATCAATACGTCCCACAATAATTACAGGCCTAAAGATCGTGATGTCTATAGCTCTATTAAACTTCAGAGAAAATGTTACAGAAGTTGTAATTCATATTTGTAGCCTTTTTCATGGAAACTGAAGCATCACTTCCATGAAGTTCTTTTCAATTGTAGACCAGCATTTCTTAAACATTGAAATAGGATTGATGTAGGACAGCCAAGGAATATCCTAAAGTTGATGTAGAATTAGGGTTCCTTGGAATTTCTTGTGTAAACGAGTGCAATTGATGTTAGCACCAGCCAAACTAAGTAGTAGGCCAAGAGGGGGGAAAAAGAAGGAAAACAAAAGAAAAGGAAAACAGCTGCTGGCTGCAGAAAAGTAGGGTTGTAACACTAGGATTTGCAAAAATTAGGTTTGCAATATTGCAATTAGGATTGGAGTATTGCTGGGCTGGTGGTTGGTGGAAAAGCATGGTTTCAATGAAGTTGGATGAAACTTTTAGGGGCTAGAGACTTTATTCCCACGTAATCACTAGATCCTGCCCAAGTTTAGGTTCATCAAAGGCGTATTCTATCCTCCTATTCTGTGGTGATAAAATTGAAAATGGTTCTTGCAATTCTAGGATGATAAGTTGATAACTGAGCAATTCCAAATAGAAAGAAGAACATTAATCTCTCTTCTTCTTCTTCTTCTTCTCAATTAGAATGAAGTTCTTTTTCAATTGTAGACCAGCATTTCTTAAACATTGAAATAGGATTGATGTAGGACAGCCAAGGAATATCCTAAAGTTATGTAGAATTAGGGTTCCTCGGAATTTCTTGTGTAAATGAGCAATTGATGTTAGCACCAGCCAAACTAAGTAGTAGTCCAAGAGGGGGGACCAAGAAGAAAAAGAAAAAAAAGGAAAACAGCTGCTGGTTGCAGAAAAGTAGGGATGTAACACTAGGGTTTGCAAAAATTAGGTTTTCAATATTGCAATTAGGATTGGGTTTTTGCTGGGTTGGTGGTTGGGGGAAAAGCATGGTTTCAATGAAGTTGGATGAAACTTTAGGGGCTAGAGACTTTATTCCCACATAATCACTAGATCCTGCCCAAGTTTAGGTTCATCAAAGGCTTATTCAGTCCTCCTATTCTGTGGTGATAAAATTGAAAATGGTTCTTGCAACTCTAGGATGATAAGTTGATAACGGAGCAATTCCAAATAGAAAGAACATTAATCTCTCTTCTTCTTCTTCTCCTTTTGTTGAGTGTGCTGCATATTGTTTTAGTAATAACTCCTCTCTGCACTATGACAGCCGTGCTATTGTTTTGGCTTTAATTTTTTTTGTTTATCATTTGTCTCTAAGTTGCTCTATTATCTTGGTACATGTTTGTCTTGAAACCATATTTCAAATGACATCTGGATCAATGTTCAGGAAATTAGAGCTTATTTGTTTTCAGTTACTGGAGGATTTGATTGTGCTCTTGAAACAGGTTTGATGGAGATATCATTGATAAAAGCTCTCCTCAACAGTATCTCTCGGTTCAGTCAGTTATCTTCTTGTGACAACATAAACTCTGAACTGGTTCAGAAGTATTACCAAAAGTTGGATGAGCTATTGAAGCTGTTGAGGCCATTGCTTGATGCAATAATTGATTCTGAAGTAGCTTCAAATGAACAACTGCAAAATGAATTTGAAGCGTTGGATGGGTTTGTTGATGAAGCTAGGGAGCTTGTTGAAAGCTGGCATCCAATGACGAGTAAAGTTTATTTTGTATGTTAAACTATTTCTTTTCTGATAGTTCATTGTGCTTTTTAAGGATAATAAGAAGAGATTCTTTGTGAGAAATAGTTGGAAATTTGCCAGTTTTATTCGGTGTGATGAATTGCTTTTGCTGATGCACTATCCAAATTTTTTCATGTAATTGATTGTGACAAAATAAAACTGGTTGTTGATCCTGACCTTTTGATACATCACATTGCTTGATGCAGTCGATAATGTAAAGGTAACCTATTTATGCATAAAATAGAATCTGGCTTGCTGTATTCTTAGGATCATTTTGTAGTTTAACGTAAACATATCTTTTTGCAGTCAATATTGACATGATTTTGGTTGTTCAAATTCGAAAAGGGTAATTCTTATTAGATGATATAAATGATGCCATCACTTGTGTGGGGCATCATCTCCAGTCCAAGAAAGAGCCCTTTTGTATGGCATTATTGATTAGGGGATGTCTAAATGCAGCAGCTTTTGAGTCACAGTTTCAGTAAGGTTAGGGTGGTACTTAGGCTGCTATTTAAAATCTATACTAATATATTAAAGAAAACCTTCCTATTTTCACGGATGAAGCCCAACACATTTTGTTGTTTCCCTAAATAACTCTCCGCATGTTGAATAAGTCTATCATTCCAATCCCTTTGTGGTCTGTTCTTTCTTCCATTGCTAGGCAGCTTGGCTCTCACCCTTGGGGTTTAGGAGGTGACTTCAATGTGATAAGATTCGGCCATGAAAAATTGGAGGTGGTCATTTGGACTTGGAAGCTATCAACTCTTTCAATGATTGTATTGAGGACTTGGGTGTTAATGATCTTAGATGGACTGGGTTCCCTCTTACTTGGTGCAACAAAAGAGCAGGTTCTTCTAGAGTTTCCTGCAAGCTGGACAGGGTATTGGTAAATGAAGATTGGCTCTCAGCCTTTCCTGCCTCCCATGCTAACTTTGACAATCCCGACATCTCTGACCACTCCCCCATCTCCCTCACTATCCAGCCTTCCACTTCCTTTGGCCCCAAACCCTTCAAATACTTTGACATGTGGTCCTCTCACCCCTCCTTTTCAGCCACTGTCCTCCAAGCTTGGGAAAAACCTCTCTTTACTTACACCTCCCCTCTCATTGACTTCTCCAGAAAGCTCAAAAATGTCAAGGCTGCTCTCAAGGATTGGAATGCCTCCACTTTTGGTAACATATCTCAGCAGGTCTTGGATTGCAAGGACAGAATTGGCTCTATTCAGGTTAGGCTGCAATCGGATCACTGCAATGAAGACTTAGCTTTTGAAGAGAAAGCTCTTTCTCTTGAGCTCTCCTCCTTACTTGCTCAAGAAGAGAGCTTCCTGAAGCAAAAATTCAGAATCAAGTGGTTAGAGTTGGGAGACTCTAACTCAGCCTACTTCCATAGATCTATGAAGGCCAAGATTAATGCTAACTCCATTGTTCACGTTACTGCCCAGGATGGTTCTATGGTCTCCATTGTGAATGGCATCAAAGACATAGCTGTTCAGCATTTTAAGGATATCTTCTCCAACCCTCAGGTGCCCTCTCCTCCCATCCCGAATGGACTTCTCAACAAATTCATTCCTTCGGCTCTCCTTGATTCCTTGAGCTCCATTCCTAATGAAGATGAGATTGTGGCTGCCATTCATTCCCCTAAGGTTTCGGGTGCTCCTGGCCCAGATGGCTTCAGTATGGGTTTTTTCCTAGCTACCTGGGATATAATCAAGCAGGATCTCATTGCAGCTATTGTCAGCTTCTTCTATAACCCTTATCAGGTCAAAGGAATCAACCACACCTTCCTTTGCCTTATCCCTAAACAGGAAGGAGCTTCAGCTATGAATGACTTCAGGCCCATAGCCCTCTGCAACCTCATGTACAAATTCATTGCTAAGATCCTTGCCAGGCGCCTCAACAGTGTGGTGGATATTCTAGTCAATGACAATCAATCGGCTTTCATCCCTGGAAGGCACATCTCGGACAACATCCTTATCTATCATGACATTGTTAGAGGCTTTGAGAGGAAAAGTCATGCCCCCTCCATCCTCCTGAAGATAGACATTCACAAGGCCTTCGATTCCTTAAGGTGGGATTATATCTGTCAAGTGATGACCAAGATGGGATTCCCCTCTAATTTTGTTAACTGGGTGAAGGCTTGTATCTCTTCCACAAAGTTCTCGGTTCTTGTCAACGGCAGTCCTGCTGGTTACTTTGATGCTTCTGTGGGAATAAGACAAGGCTGCCCCCTATCTCCTTATTTGTTTACCTTGGCTTTGGAAGCTCTATCCAGGGAAATTCAAATTAGCACTGATCAACAGCTCATCACTTCCATGTCCAAGGGTAAAGCTCTCAACTTGTCTCACTTGGCCTTTGCGGATGACCTAATGATCTTCTCTAAGGCTTCCCTTGCCTCCCTGGACTCCATTATGCTTTGCTTGCAGCACTTCCGTGAGTTATCGGGTCTTCGCATCAACCCTTCTAAGTCTCTCCTGTTCTTTGCGGGGTCTCGAGCGTTTAAGGCTACTTTGTTGAATAGGTCTGGTTTCCAAGAAGGCCATCTCCGACCAAGTATTTGGGTCTTCCTTTGGTCCCGCGGGCTTTCAGCCATCATCATTGCACTCCTATGCTCGACCTCATCCGGAAAAGGCTTGAGTTATGGAAAGGCAAGTTACTCTCTTATGCGGGCAGACTAGTTCTTATCAGATCAGTTTTAGAATCATCTTATATTTACTGGTCTGGTATATATGGGCTACCTCAAGCTGCTATAAAATCCTTGGAATCTCTTCTGGCTGCCTTTCCTTGGAAGGGTAGTGATACTTCTAGATTCCTGCGTCCCCTTCCTTGGGCTGCTGTGTGCCTGCCGAAGAAAGAAGGTGGCTTGGGCAGTAGAAGAATTAAGGAAGTGAACTTAGCCGGCATCTCCAAATTAATCTGGAAAATTGCTTCAAGGCACAAGAGCATTTGGGTTGACTGGATCTACTCGGGGCCCCTTAGGCATGACTCCATTTGGACGGCTTCTACGTCGAGTGATTCTTCTTGGGTTTGGTGCAAAATGTTAGATTCTCGACACTTGGTCAGCCATGTTATCAAAACTCAGATTGGGGATGGACTATCGACCTATCTTTGGCTGGATCACTGGCATCCAAAGGGTCTCCTTCTTCCCCTGGTCACTCCTAGGATCATTTACACTTCAGGTCTTCACAGGCTCTCTTTGGTGGTTGACATCCTTGATCACTCTAGCTGGGCTCCTCCTGCTACTTCCTCTACGGTCCTTGCAAGCATCTGGAATGATCTCTCTTCCATCTCCAGAAGGCCTATTGGCAGCCAGGACTGTGTTAACTGGTTGGCAAGCAACCCTGCTATCTTCTCCTCTAAATCAGCCTGGGATCTCATTCGGCACAAGGGCCCCCTCGCCCCCTGGAGAAAGCTGCTTTGGTTCAAGCACCACATTCCTAGACACTGTTTCACGGCTTGGAGGATCTTCAACCACTGCCTTCCTACTCAGGCCTTCCTGCAGCATCGCCACAGTCCTGTCTCCTCCTCTTGCTGCCTATGTTGGAACAATGTGGAAGACACTGACCACCTCTTCTTCGAATGCCCAACTGCGGCAGCAATCTGGAAAGGCATTCTCCAAAAATGCTGGCCAGCCCCTAGGAGAATCCTCCCTTTCTCTAGGGAATGGATTTGGATTGATATGACTTTTGGGGGCCGATCGGTGTGTGACACTGTTGGAAAGCTTGCTTTTTGTGCTACCCTAAACCAAATTTGGATGGAGCGTAATATCAGGAAATGGACCTCAAACTCTAGAACCTACCAGCAGATTTGGGATTCCATCTCCTTCGATATTCGGGCGAAGTTTTCGGCTGCTCCTCCCTCTGTTTGTTCTAACACCCCAAGGAACAGGCTTATTGTTGTTTCCTGGGGCCTTACTTCTGTCTCCTTTGATTCCCCTAGCCAGCTAACCTGATGCTGGGGTTCTTTATTTTTTCTTGGGTTGCTCCCCCTTTGAGGGCACTGTAATTTTCCTTTCTTCTTGGTAATGAATTTCTTATTCACCCAAAAAAAAAAAAGTCTATCATTTCAAAGGGTAAAATGATAAAACCCACTCACTTGTCCTATATTGTTACAGTTAACAAACTATTCGAACTCCCTCCACTTACTTATACAGTTACAGTTACCAAAACTATTAAAATTTACTCATCTCATTTTGCTTAAAAGAGTCTTTCCCTCACACACTCACTCTTTGGTCACCGGTAGAAGATAATGAGAGGAAATGCAAAAGATCATCGGCATTTACTCACCAGTTGGAGAACACCAGAAGAGAATACAGGTACTTCTTTTGCTTGCAGGTGCTGATGCAGTTATGTGTAGGATATAGAGACTTATCTATTTGAGTTATTTTTGTATTTTCTCTCTCTCTCTCTTCCTCTTTTTTTTTTTTTTTTTTTTAAATTATAAAATTCCTGTTGATGGAGTGGTAGGATAGAGTTAAAGTAACTTTAATATTCTGTTTCAGAATATGATTAGAAGTCTTTATTTATTTTTCTCTCTTTTATATAAATGGATGTAACCAACGATAGCTTGGTTAACCTTTGTGCTGGGGGGTGGGGTGGGGTGGGATATTCTTGCTTAACCCTCTCCTTTACTCTTTAAAATATAGCAACCTGTGGTTTTTTTTCGGCATTTAAACTTCAAATATTTCTGTTAGATATTTCAATCTGTAGGATCCTAGATTTTTCTCTCTTGTGTTGAACTAGTTTTTGGTATGACAACAAATTGATATTTTCAGAGCATAGTGATGTAATGGGGTACAAGGGTAATATTGTCTTTGTACTAGAGGTGTGTTATTGTCTTTTTACTAGTTCTGGAATGTTCGTCCTCCTATCATAAATAAAGTGGCTGTGAGCACATTGTTCACAAGCCAGTATTCACAGAATTCCACATTGCATTAGAGCGGGAATCCATCCGGGAATCCTGGAGATAATTTTTCAGTTCTCCTCTCCCTTTCTCTTTCTCTTTCTCGCGATCGTGACCTAGCCCCTCCACCACCGCCAATACTCCTCTTTCGCCACCCACCTTCCGCCTCACCCCCACCCCTCTTCCGCCTACCACCACCCTCGGCCACCCTCAGGCCTTCAGCCTCCCTTCAGCCACCCCCTTTCCGCCTTTTCGAGGCCCTCTCGAGGTCCTCTCTTCCTCGTGGGAGGGTTTCCCCACCACTGCTGCACGCCTCTTTTTCTCACCCTTGGTGGTGAGTTAACTCCCACCAAGGGGTGTCCGTGTCTCCTATGTATTAAAAACACCCTTTGTGTTTTTTTCTCTTCCCCGATGATTCTTTGATTGAGTTTTTTCTACCCAGCAGTCATGCCAGAAGATCCTAATATTACCACTGCATCCTCTGGACACGAAGGCACGACTCAGCACGATTTCCTTCCGTTCCCTACCAGCTCCATTAAATTAAATGGAAGCAATTACCTGATCTGGTCTCGCTCCTGCCTCTTCGCTCTTGGTTCCCTTGGTCTCTCTAGCTATATCACAGGAATGGTAGCCAAACCTTCTGATGCTGGTCCTGCACAAGGCAAGTGGGTGACTTCCAACTTCCTTGTTATGTCATACCTTGTTAACTCTATGGATCAAGAAATTGCTGGGTGTTATCTTCTCCTTGATACGGCTGCGAAGATTTGGAAAACAGCCAAAGATACATACTCCCAAGTGGGCAATGCTGCTTCTCGGTATGAACTCCGCCAAAAAATTCATTCAACCAAGCAAATTGGAGTTATTCTTTTTCCCACTATTATTCCAAGTTGTGTACCATGTGGCAACAACTAGATTTTTATGGGACTTTTACTGCTATTTGTGATGTAGATACTACTGCCTTTCAGAAGTGGGAAGAGGACTTGCGTGTTTTTGATTTTCTTGCTGGACTAAACATTGAACTTGATCAAATCCGGGCAACAGTGCTCAGTCACGATCCTCTTCCTACACTTGAACAAGCCTATGCCATTGTTGCTGTTGAAGACAGTCGACGGACAACCATGGTTCTTCCTGTTACCCAAGAATGATTTGCTCTTTTGTCTGGCTCCCAGACTACTACAAGGGGGACTACTTCTCGTGGTACTGGGAATGATCGTCTGGGCAGTGATAGCTCTCCGGTCAATTGTGATTACTGTGGTAAAGAACGACATACAAAGGACCGCTGTTGAAAACTTAATGGGCGTCCTGCAGATACTCGTTGGCGTGGCTCCACTTGTTCTAACACCGTCCGGGCCATCCAAGTATCCTCTGAAGATCAATCTGCTGATCAGTCCGGGCCTCTTTCCTAGGAGGAGATGAAGCACCTTCGTAATCTGATGACCAGGCTGGACCCTACGGCTTCTTCTTCCACATCTATGGCTGCCTCTGCAATATCCTTAACCAAAATTTCTGGTTCAGGTATTTCCTTTAGTGGTAGTTGCTCCTTTGTTGATTCCACCTCTTGGGTAATTAACTCCGGCGCAACAGATCACATGACATGTTTTCCCTCCATTTTTTTGAATTACTCTCCTCTACCTGGTAATACCAAAGTCCGTGTTGTTGATGGTTCCCTTTCCTCCATCTCTTGGAAAGGGACTGTGCAATGTTTGCCTTCTATGAGTTTTTCATCTGTTTTACTTGTTCCTAATTTTTCTACTAATCTCTTGTCTATTAGTAGTATCACCAGAGACTTGAATTGCACAAGAACCTTTTTTCCAACTCATTGTTTGTTTCAGGACTTGGACACGGGTTGTATGATTGGTAGTGGAAAGGTGGTTCGTGGTCTTTATGTGCTTGACGGCTCATCTTCAGAAAAATCCACTTTGGCTTCTCAGGCTCCTAATTTTGGTTCTTCGGATTCTGCTCTTTCTGAACTCAGTAATGGCATCGCCATCTTGGCCATCCGTCTATTGGGGTGCTGTCTGCTTTATTTCCTAGTTTAATTAAAAGTTGTAATCCCAATAATTTTTCTTGTGATGCTTGCACTTTTGCAAAGGAAACTAGAACAATTTATCTAGTTTTTAAGACAATAGAAGTTTGTTTCCTTTTGGTGTAATTCTCTCGGATGTGTGGGGCCCTACCCGGTGTGTGTCAAATTATGGGTACCAGTGGTTTGTTACTTTCATAGATTGCTTTAGTAGGACTACCTGGGTTTATTTGATGCATAAGAAAAGTGATGTGTTACCAACAATTGCTTAGCTCAGTTGGTGAGCCGTGGTGCGTTTCATGCCCATGCTCACCAAGAGGTCTCGGGTTCGAGTCTCTTGGCTGGTATCTTATCCCCTCCCTGGTTCGATCCCCCCCCCCCCCCTTCTATCAAACTCTATATGTAAAGCTCCCAATTAACCAAAAAAAAAAAAGTGATGTGTTCACATGCTTTCAACTCTTTCACTAGATGGTTCAGACTCAATTTGATGCCCGTGTGAAGATCTTTCACACCGAAAATGGAAAGGAGTACATGGACAGCTGCTTTCGCAGTTACTCTAATTCTCATGGCATTACACACCTGGACATCCTATGTTGACACACTAGCTCAAAATGGTGTTGCAGAGAGGAAGAACCGACACCTATTGGGGGTTGCTTGCTCCCTCATGTTTACCATGAATGTCCCTCCATGTTTTTGGGGGCATGCTGTTCTTGTTGCCTCCTATCTTATTAATCAGCTGCCTACCCGAGTTTTGGATGCTCGCTGCCCTCTTGAGGTGCTTTTGGGGAAACAATTCGATGACAGTTATTTCCATGCTTTCCTTGTCAAGTGGAAAGGTCGCCCACGCCAAAACAACACATGGATTCATGCCGATGACTTTAAGAAGCTCGATTGAGAGTTATATGATCGTTATATGTCCTCCATCCATTCGTCAGAGACGAATGTTTTCAAGCTGGGGAGAGCTGAAGCATTACATCTGCAAGAAGAAGAATAGGAAGCCGCTGTCCAAGTAGTAGTGTTAGTGGTGGATCCATACTTAGTTTTTTTTAAATGTTTTTATGTTTTTAAATTGAACTGGCCCAACCTGGTTGAACCAGTGGTTCAATTTAAATGACTTGAGTCACCTTTTATTAATATGTAATTTTTTTTGAGTCCACACCACACTCCCACGATTTAAAGAGGAGTGTGGGTTTAGTTAAGTCGACTAGGGGTCTTTTAGACTCCTAGGCTGAGTAGGTGGAAGGCTGATTAGCCCTATTTAAGTTTATGAAATCATGGAGCATCTCATTCTCCACTTTTTGAAAATTAAAACTTCTGTTTGCAAGCTTTTGCTTCTCTTCCCTTGTGAAGACCGCTTTGTGGTGATCAAAGCAAGGTGGGATTGGTGTGTGATTCAATCGACACCTTGCGGTTTGAAGCCTGGTGGTTCATACAAGCTTCCCTTCAAGTTCTCTTCTTCAAGATTCGATTTTTACTCAAGGTTCTGCTGCTGCCAATTGTTCACTGCATCTACAAGTAAGTTTGAGCCATCCCCAACCCAATATCTCTTCCTCTAAACCTTCAACAGCCCAACCCTAATTTTCCCCTTTTATTTTCTTCAATTTCCCAAAACCTAAGTCACTCACAGACCTAACCCTCCATCAGAATCCATCCAAATTTAAGCCACAACATCCTCACAACATCCCCTCCACTCGATCCAGACCTTTCCCCCTTTCCATCCTTAAAACCCTAACTTCCATCGATTCCCATTAAAACCCAAAACCCTAATTTTCTTATTCCAGCAACATCCAGCTATCTTCTGCCCCTAAAACCTTGGTCGAGTGTCACTCTCTACCCCTAGAGAACTTGACTTGAACCCCCTGCCCTAATTCCATCTCTAAACCCTAGATTCCATTGCTTCCATTTTTTTCAAAAACCTGAAACCCTAACTAGCTGCCATTTAAATTCTTACACTTCCACTCATCAAACCATCACTGGACCAATACTGATAGACTCCCCTACACTTGCCTAGCATAACCATACCCTCAAACCCTAACCCTAATTTTGACCTAAAACCTATTTCTGCCCTATTCGGATTGCCTGTTCATAGCAGATCCTGAAGCTTTTTGGCTCCTAGCTCGTCTCTTTGCCACCTAAGACTACATTAGTTGCTTATTTATTTTAATGCCATTGATTTAAAAAAGTCCTTAGATCATAAAAAAAGTTCATATAACAATTAGATATCACTCACAGTCAAATATCCCCCAGTTCAAGGTTCAAGGTCTTGGTATCTAGGCTGGTTTGGTCAGCCAAAAAACCGAGTTGTCTTGGTAACTCGGCGAGATCTCGGCCAAGTTGGTGCATTTTTTATGTCAAATTTTGGCCCTTGGTTTTGGTGGCCATAGACCTAATTAGGTCATGAAACTTGCAGGACAGCCTATTTTAGGCCCTATAGACATGGTGGAACCGTTCATTTTTAAAAACTCACATCAAAAATGGTAGTTTGACTTAAGACCCTAGGTTGGTAGTGTACGCTGTATATATATTAACCATTCCAGTTGTGCCACTAGTGGATGACAACTTTGCTATGCTGTTTTGTCTGCATAAAAGATTTTTGCTTGATGAAGCTGATGAGGCAAAATGCAAATAAGGGAATTGTAACCAAGCCCAAGTAATTATGTATGTAAGGCTGGATCACGAACAAGCTAGCCCCATGCAGGATCTTCTTGAACCAAGTTTAATGCTGGTTTGGTCTTAAAAAACTGGGCAACAGTTGATGAATGACTAAGATGATTAATGGCTTTAATGGTCCAGCAACACTCCCTCAATAACAAAGTTGCATTTACTTGATTTGTTGAACCTCGATCAGAATTTCCAGCTGTAACCCCTAATCTTTTGTATCAATTATTTGCAAGTTTAACAGTTGAAGTACACCATCGATTGGATTCAGATTTGCAGCTGATACTCCTTAATCGCTTGCAGAACTTGTAGGAGATCATACAATGAAATCGATTGAAATAAAAAAAAAAGGAAAAATAGAAGATAGGATAGAAGGATAAACCGGATTGAGTCTCTCATTCTCTCCCATGGGCCTCTCACCGTCCCAACTGTATCTCTCAGCCATTAATGGTTTTAACCAAACTCTTTTTTTTTTCAAACTTGACTTGGCTGTATCGGCCTTTTATCTTTATTTATAAACTTCAAATCGAGTAAATAAAAGGTGCCCTCCTTGCGTGGAAAGAAATGCCTCACAAATCGAACTTTATCCTAAGTAGAAACTACTTAAATGGTATTCCAATACCAATATAATTAACAAACTAAAGAGTCCTTAAAAAGGAAACTACTAATTACATAAAACAACCTATAAAATAGAAACTAATCAATAAACCCCCCACACAAGGGACTATGTCTTCCCTAAAATATAGGACCATGCAGAAAAGATCTTCCATGCCTCTTCCTCTCGCATGGCATCTTCAATCTTGATCTCCAAGCTAGCTGGCTGTGGGCCCACACAAACTGTCCTCTTATAATGAATATCTCTGTGAAATCAGCAAGATCGATAGCTATATTGTCCCTCCCCCCCCCACAAAACAAAAACAAAAAAAGAGGCTGGCCGATAGCTATCCTTGGGCAGAATATAGGCTGGGAAATTGGAATTAAATAATTCCATAATATGGGCCAGGTATGGACCCAGTCTGAAACCCAATCGATGTACCAATTCTGCATCATTATGATAAGGCTCCAACTCCAAGAATTTTTTTTCGAAGTAAACATTCATTTTGGAAACTTGGATTTGATGGTTCCAGTTTGTTATATTTTCTCCCACTGAGGGGAGCTTTTAATAGCATTAGAAGACAACCCATTGAAAGAGAGTCGATAGAGCTGAGTTGAGCCAGTCTCTTGTCAGATAAACTTGTAATTAGTGTTTATAGAGCTGTTCCATTGGGAAAATATTCTTGGTCCTGCTTAAGCATAAATGAACAACTTACTTGCTGACTACTAATTGCCAACAAATTAGCTACCAATTGCATAAACTTGTTTGCCATGTGCATGTCATCATCATGTGTATCAAGTTCCCTTGCAGCCGCTATGTGCCAGAGTTCTTTTTCAAGCTTTTCCATCAACATTTGGGAATTCGCTTTATCCATTTGTGAACTCTTGGCTTTCCTTGAATCCTACCCACTTAGTTCCACCCGTAGTTCAAAAACTCGCATTTCGGTCAGAACGAAATGAGCAAAATATACTGAAATGGGCGAAATTTTTCCGAAACAGTGCATTTTTTACCATTGTTCAGTTGGCCATATTGCAGCGCAAACTGCCATATTAGGCTCTGATACTTCAGGGAATCCTTATTTTAGCTTATATAAACATATGTATTTATATTGCAAGAAAAGACACATAAAGTGGTGGTTTGGATTTGCACCGTCGGTTGGAAGTATACGCCGAACCCCATTGTATACCTTGTGTAATATTTCCTATTCTATCATTGTTTTAGTACTAGAAGACAGAACAGACAAGTACAAGAAGTAAATTATGCCCCATGAATAAAGAAACATAATATTGATTAATTATTTATGAAATAGTGCAAAGTACATGTCACATAGACACCCAAGTCCCAACAATACAATGCTATCTACAAATACATGAGTACAAGCTACAAAGTGGACCCCCCAGGCCATAGATGGCTAATACCATGAACTATGACGTAGACGATTGAGCCCACTTATGAAGAAAACAAGCTATATTAACCAAGGCACATAATTGAGACCTCTAAAACAACTATGTAGCTACTCATTATTTTCCCCCTAACCCTCATATTTTTTTTCTTAATTAAAACATATATTTTTGAAAAAAAAATTCGGCCTAGAACAACAAAAGCAATTTTGTTACAGCATAATAAGCCTCATAAGCTCTTCAAAACTCGCTGAAATTATTTTCATAATTTTTCAAACCAACACAACATTATTCCTTATTTTCACTATTTCTGAATTTTTGAAATTTAAAAACTAAAAATTAAATTTAATTATTTACCGGGGGAAATTTTTTTTGACTCTGTGAGGTTGTGGATTGGCCAATAGTGTCTATAACATATATAAAATTGAGCCCCATCCAGTTGATATTAACCTAAATTTGTTCATATTTTTGTTGTAGAAAAATCCATTTATAAAGCCAGAAAAATTATATATATATATACAACAACAACAACAACAACAACAACAAACTAAGCGTTATCCCAACTTAATGGGGTCGGCTACATGGATCCAAACAAAACAAAATAGAGAAAACAAAGATATACTAAAAAAGACAAATGGAAAATGAGGAATAAATAGAAAGATGAAAGATAGTGTTGGAATTTTTTTCTATATATATATATATGTAGAAAAAAATTCCAACACTGTGAGGAATAGATCGGGCTCCGGTATTTGACGTATAAAATTTCATCACCAACTTTCAGGTATTTATCATATTTTTTGCAAAAATTTTTATTTAAGAAGAAGTTAATTACCTGGATATGTTGAATGTGGCCAAATCTTCACCAATTTACAAGAACCGATGTCTGTGGAGTGATGTGGCAACTCCCAGCAGTGTATTCCAGCAGTTTGATGAGGTGAGGTAGCCAAAATCCAAGAAAATAAGGGGTTTTCTCCTTACCACAGGCAAAATGGGGGAGACAGTCGACTTCTTGTAAAGCGAAAAAGTTGTTTCTCCGAAACGACATGACACAAGGTCGAAATTTTGGCGAAACACTGAAATTTTGACCGAAACAGTGATGATTCTGAGTTTTGCCTTTTGTTTCGTCTCGGACATGTCGAAATTAGCAAAATTTTACCGAGATTTTGGCGAGTTTTTGAACTATGATTCCATCAGTGTGCCATTACCTTTTGCTGTTGGTGGAGATCAATTTCCAGGAATTAATCCAATCATCATCTTAATTATGGTTTATAGAGTATCTTGGGTTTAAATTGCTGTCTGGCTGGCTGGTAGACCGGTCACAATTTTATTAGGTCATGCAGCAATGGAATTCTGGTGTTAACTTAAGCTGCCTAATGTTTATGTTTTTGTATGCTTTTCCTTCTTTAGTTAGTAACATTTCTTTTGGTCATTATCGATACTTGAAGTTTTTCAATCCCATGACTGGAATCTATGCAGTTCCATCCCCCAAACCCCTTTTTGAGTGGTTAGATGGGAAATCAATCAGAAGACACATTAGAGGCTGGTGGAGCAACACTTCTCCCAGTGGCCATAGACATATGGAGTTGAAAGGAGATACTAATTTATCAAAAAAAAAAAAAAAAAAAAGAGCAAAGAGAATCTCATGGATGTTACCTCTAATACATTGTGTATTTCTAATAACATAATGGATAGGTAAATCCTGATTCTCAATAGCATATACTCTATTGGGCCAAATGGAAAATTCTCTTTGCTCTTCCAGTATTCTAATGGTCTATTTTGCGCTTTTTTTTTTTTTGGAATTTGTGGACATTTAAATGAGGCTTGAAGTAGGTTCAATATTTCTATACTTGTATACTTTTATTCCTTTTCCTTTAAAATTTTTTTAAAAAAAAATTATAAACATCGCGAATTTTCTAATTACCTTTGAGTGGATTTGTTATCAGGTGTTGCAAATTGAATTATTTATAACAAAGATTCAGGCTTCTGGTCTGGAGCTTCTCCGGGTTCTAAACTCTTTGCGTGAATACCTCCCTGGTGATTTGAGTTCAGCTTCTCTTGAGGTACCAACATAATTTTTAATTTGGAATTAGTTTATCCCTTCACATCCATCCTTAAGGTGATGAATTCTCTCAGCAATTCAGACCTTGGTAACTGATGGTACTATGTTTTATTACCCGATAAGTAGCATCGGTTGGATGATCTTAACTACAAATAACTGATATCAACAATTCTTGGAGAGAAAATCTGCATGCTGTAATTGATGTCTTGAAAGACAATTTTCACATTGTTTGATCATCCAGCTGATGCAATTGTAGGGAAGTGGGAAAATCTAAATGTCTTCTGCTGATTTTGGTACCCAGATTGAGGAGATAGATAATCACTAGGGTGTCGGTGTGCAAATCTTGAGTTCCATAATGAAATATGTCCTGCTTTTTATTTCTCCATTCTGACCCTGAGAATGATCAATTGCAGCACTGTATTCAGAAACTCAGGTGTATAGGATGTGAGCAGACATCAGTTATCATAAAACAAGCTATTAAAGATCAAGTGGACAAAGCTGTACCAAGCTCAGAGAGCCTGGTTAAGGTTGCAGACTCCTTAAGCTTGACGTCAAACCAAGAACTTCTAATGGAGGCTGTGGCTCTTGAAAAGGTCAAAGCAAAGGCTGAACAAATTGAAAAGGATGGAGAGGTTGAGGACATAGATCACATGATTGCTCTTGTCATCCATATGCATGACCGCCTAGTAAAAATAAAACAGTCGCAGAGCACTAACCCTGTCCCCATCCCTGCTGATTTCTGCTGTCCTCTTTCTCTTGAGCTGATGACAGATCCTGTGATTGTGGCCTCTGGACAAACCTATGAGCGGGCTTTCATCAGGAAGTGGCTTGATCTTGGTCTTATTGTATGTCCCAAAACCCGCCAGACTTTGGCCCATATTAACCTAATCCCCAATTATACTGTCAAAGCTCTAATTGCAAATTGGTGCGAGTCAAACAATGTGAAACTGCCTGACCCTGTGAAGTCAATGAGCTTAAACCAACCCTCAACTCTACTTGCCCATGCTGATTCAGGTGCCAGGGACTCACAAATCCCACCACATTCAGTTCATTCTCCCACCAGGAGCAACCATGCAAGGTCGCAAGAGTCAACTAGGTCCATGGGTTCACCAAATAAGAGCTTTTTATCATCTAATGGACCCCATATAGAGGGAACTTCTCCTTCACATCCCCGTTCAGCATCTGAAGGTGGAATTGGAAATGGACTTGCACTGGATGTTGGCAGAATATCACTAATGAGATCTGAAGATAGGGGGGACAATTTAGGAGAGAGAAATCATGCTTTAGGTGCTCAACCTTTGGTGGCATCAAGAAAAGAATTTCCTGAAGCAAGTGGTTCAGGCGAACAGCTTCAGGGTCATAATCGTAGTGCTTCTGTATCAAGCACAGTTTCTAGTGCAGATTGTCCCCAAGGAACACCAAAGGATACCAATGAGGTATCACGGTTATCCAGTGATATGGCCCATTACAGTAGTGATAATTCTGGAGAGGTGACATCTGAGCCCCCAGGTCCAGCTACGTCAGCACCACATAGAGAACCTGAGTTTTCACCACGGTTTGAGATACGATCTAGAAGCCAAACAATTTGGCGTCGACCATCTGAGAGATTTGTTCCGAGAATAGTCTCTTCACCGGCTATTGACACAAGGTCTGATCTATCGGGTATTGAAACCCAAGTTCGGAGGTTGGTTGAGGACTTGAACAGTAGTTCTGTTGATGTGCAAAGAGTTGCCACAGCTGAACTTCGCCTTCTTGCTAAGCACAATATGGATAATCGAATCATAATTGCAAACTGTGGGGCCATAAGCTTGTTGGTTGGTTTGCTTCACTCAACAGACACAATGATACAAGAGAATGCTGTTACAGCACTTCTCAACTTATCAATCAATGATAATAACAAAACTTTAATTGCAAATGCTGAAGCAATTAATCCCCTCATTCATGTGCTTCAGACAGGAACCCCGAGGCAAAAGAGAACTCAGCTGCAACTCTTTTTAGCCTTTCAGTCATTGAGGAGAACAAGGTCAGTATTGGTCGATCTGGGGCAGTTAGACCTCTGGTCTCATTCCACATCGTATTAGTGTCTCCCTCAAAGACCCACTTTCTTTGTATGACCACTTCATCAATAAATGATTTTAATGTATCTCTTTTTAAGCTCCACCACCTTGTCCTAGGGCAAATAAGCTCAATTTTTTTATGACTCTGTGTAGTGAGGTACATATCCATGACCACTAATCTATGTTATATGATTAGGCTCTCCTCTGGTATAACTTTACAGTCCTTACATAACAATCTATCAGACCTTTTAGTTAGAAAGAAATCTATTTGGCTACTATGATGTTCACTTTCAAAAGGTAATTAAATGTTCATCTATCTTTTTAAAGGAAGTGTTTACAATGTATAGATCATAAACAACAACAAAATCTAAAATTGAGATCTTCTCTTCATTCCTCTCACCAAAACCATATCCTCAATGTACACCTTCATAGCCTCTACGATCTTTCCCAACATGTCCATTCAAATCACCCCTTATAATAATCTTTTCTCTTTGATGAAAACCTTGCACTAAACCATCCATTTGTTCCCAAAATTGTAACTTACTACTTTCATTCAACCTTACTTGAGATGCGTAAACGCTAATTATATTGACATTATCTCTGAATCTTTTAACATCATCGCATTATTCTTTAAATCTTTATCAATTATTATACCCACTCCATTTCTATTACTTTTATCCCCCGTGTACGAAAGTTTAAAGTCGTCCAACTCTTTAGCTTTTTTATTCTTCCATCCAGTCTTTTGAATACAGGCTATATTAATCCTTCTTCTCCTCACAACATCTTTCAATTCTAGACTCTTACTTGTTAAAGATACAATGTTCCAGATACTAATCTAATTCTATACTCTTGGACTAGTTTCTTTACACATACCCATCCATGGTGCGAGAACCCTTGCCTATCTGTCACTGCATCTAGGCACCGACGCAGTCGCATCGCTTAAAGGAGACGTCCTAGCGCACCCTTGTTCACTTTTCACTACACTAGGGTCATAGTGAAGCGCGTTGTTTATTTTTGGGGAAATTTCTTAGATCCACGAGATTAAAAAAATAATTACAAGATAAGTATATTTAAATTTGTTTTAACCAATAAACTCATATCAGTTGCACAATTTGTTGGGTTTCTTCTTTTTGTTTGGCGAGAAACTTGCAAAGACTAGCACAAGTGATTGAGATAAGCTTAGGCTAAGTCTTATCGAATGTAAGATTTTGAGTTTGTCAAATTCTAAGATTTGTTTAAGCTTTGATGATGTTGCTGACTATAAGCGGATAAGAGGGAACGAAGAGGGGAAGAAGAGGAAACCCAACGAGTTGTGCAACTGATATGAGTTTAGCAGTTAAGCTACTAAGCCTTAAGTTATGGAAAGAACTTATGTCAAAGGGTAGTTTAGGAAGTTTAATTCTATTTTCTTATGGGCAGGACAGGTAATAACAAATTTGGGGATTAAACAAATCTTTTAAAAATCTATATTTGTGGATGTAAAACAAATTTTAAATATACTTATCTTGTAATTATTTTTTTAATCTCATGGATCTAAGAAATTTTGCCTTTATTTTTTCGGGGAACACCCTAGCATAACGTTTATAATTTAATGTTATAGAATCCATTTAAAAGAGTTTGGCTGCATTTTCTTTGGTGTTGACTATCAACTTACTTGACACACCAACCCTCCTCCTTTATCCGGGCTTGGGACTGGCAGCAAACACTGGCAGAGTTCGCCGAAATAAACAGATAGCAAATCTAAAAATATTATTCTCTGAGATTGGTCTCATTTCCTTCTTATCACATTGAAGAGAATAACCTAGGGCAAGATTTACTTTGATTGGTCTCTCTTTATTGTTACCAAAAGCCAGTGTTTTTCTTTCTTAATACTAAAACGCCAATGTTTATACAAAAATATGATGTGTCAATAAAAACTGCTAAACAAACCGGTAACGGTTGCTTGCGCAGAGCAGAACCAAATAAAATTAGATATGCCAAGGATTGATCCAAAAGGGTCCCAATTACTAGGTGCAATGAAAGATAACAGTTCCATGCAGCGGTTAGAAAATGGAGATTTTTTAAAAACAGAGAGAGTTGGACAAACCACATTGCTGACAGCAATGATGGGTAAGGAACATGGAGAACGTTGATCAGCAGCAACATTGTTGCAGAGGGGAGAAGACCAGGAAATAAGGTGGAAAGCAATGCATAAATTCAGACACGACCTACCTGCTAAGTTGCAAATTTTGAAGCTTGAATCAGCCTCAGAAAGACATAGGAACACTCAAATGCCCACACTTTGCTAAAGAATCCACAAGGTTCTATAAAATCCAATACCTGTAGCATCCTTGATTTCTTTCATGTTTCTAGGAGGCACTTGCCTATAACCAACATATAATCCAATCATCCATGATCAACTGCAGGAAATGCTTGACTTCAAGTCCAAAAGACAATGATCCACAGCAGACAAAAGGACCTATAGTACCTTAGAGATCGATGCAAAGAAGAGAAGGTACAGATTCAGTTTGATTATAATTTTTAACCACAATTATTAAAGATGGAAAGACAAAGAGGCTACTAGTGCTGAAATCATGAAACTCGAATATTACTATTCATTCAACAAGGGATAGAATAGAGTACTTCACGAAAACTATTTCGTTTATACAGGTAAAAGTGTTTTAACATTTTGTTTTGTGTTGATGTCATCTGTTACATGGTCCTTGACAAACTCTCGACAAGATATTATTAGACTCTGTAATGTAGGGTGGGGATGCTCACTGCCAGCAATGAGAATGCTTAGCTCATGCATCAATGTAATAACAGTATCCTCCTGAAAGCGATGGGCATTGGCCCTGAATAAATTCAGCCATGTCTTCTTGGAGAAGGCATGCACCTCACTTGTCTGATGACTGATAATGCAGGTGATGGCTGCAGCATAGTTACCTTCCTCCAATTTCATACAAAACCTCTCCTTAATGACAGCTGGAGGTGGAACCTGATCTCCCTGAACCAAGTGCTTCCAGGTCATCTCCACAAATTCTCCCTGGAATTAAAGTGAAGTGAGAGAAACTTTCATTGGTAAGTAAAGTGTAAGTAAAATGAAATGGAAAAAATAAACAAACATGAAACATTTAAATAGGGTGCTCGGTTGGAAGTAAAATTGATGTGACTTCCCCTTCACTCCCTCCTAATCCAAAGGATCCTGAGTGAATCTCCCAAGTAGAAGATGTACGAAAACAAGAGGTAAATCTAGGAGAATCAGACAAAATATATGTTGCCAATGGGATGATCATGATTGAGAGCAAAGCTCACCATATAACGGATCATAACCCAGATGTCTCCAAATCCAAAATTCAACCCACTGGGATAAATAATCATCTCCCCTATGAAAGGTTTTTTTTCCGGATAATTCATATTTCATTTCAACAATCTACTCAATAATTTTTTTTTCTAACAATGCTATGGACTTCACCTTATTTTTAACCCTTTTTCCCCCTTATTTATCCATTAGTGGCTCCCTATGACCTGCATATGCATGCATGTTTACCAGCGGAGTAGCGGTTGCTATGCAACCCTCTCCGCCTTAGTGTTTTAGTCCATTAAGTTGCTTAGTGATTATTTAATTCTGTTAGAACTTGTTTGAAGTGTTTGAAGTTTACTCAAACACTACTTCTGAGTCCTATATAAGGTTGTAATCCACACCCCCAAAAAAAAAAATTTACACAGTGGAATAGAATTTTATTCTGTGAAAAGTATGTGGGCTGTGAGCTCTTTCCCTACACCTCTGTTTTCCTCTCCTCTTTTCTTCTACATTACTGTTCATGTGTACTGTTCTAGTCCCACAACAGTCTCCTATTGATCCCTTCTTCTCTTTCTCGTTTTCTTTCACTCCCCTGTGATACTCTATTCTATCCAGATCTGATCCTTCCTCTGTTGCAGGCATTGCAATATTATGTTGCCTAGTTTCTCTACAACATGTCAGCATTATTACTTACATTCTGCTAATAAGAAATCAACTTCTGATCTGTTTTCTATTACTTTGTTCTCCTTTTATCTCTGTTATTCAGTTTTGAAAACCTGATCAATAGTTCTATTTTCTGCTAGGTTCTAAATCTGTTACTTAAAGCAGATCCGATTTTCTATGTTAATTTCCTCTCATGTTTACTTATCTGAACCTATTTTATCATTATTAAGCTCTACAATTAGCCATCGCATGTAACAGTACATCCTGGTCTGTTTGCATATGCTATTCATATACTTAGGATACCAGACAGCATAAACCTGTAATAAGAGAACTATTCCATCTAAGCTCATGGCCAACGGTCCATCTCCCAACACATGTACCATAGATGATGCTTTAACCGCCTTGCCTGTACCTACATATGAGGAGAATAGAGAAAAGGACATTATCCCACCCTATCCCACCTTAGCCACTCCTAATATTTACTGTATGTGATTGGTGGACCTGCAAAGTCCTTAAATCTCCCACCAAGGTGTCAATTAGATTTCCTACTCGAGTAAATCGGAATAGCAGAATCTTAACGATACCTTTCCAGCCCCAGAAGCCTCCATGATTATCCCAAGGTGACGCTTTGCATTGAAGTGGTACCCATGATGCAGCATTTGCTGATAGACATACTCCAAATCATCCCATTTCTTCTTCACAACGCAGGCATCCAGCATGGTGTTGAATGTGTGGTTATCAGGAATTACCCTACCCCTATAATCACCGTCTGTTTTAATGTGAATGACATTTTCGGACATCTTCTGGAAAAGATCTTTGGCTTCTTCAAACATTCCACTTTCCTGGTAAGCTTTCAGCATAATATTACAAGTCACCAGATTAGGGGAGCAGAATTTTTGCATTTCGTTGAAAATGTACGCTCCATTTTGAACACTTCCAGAATCTAGACAAGCTTGAATGAGTCCAGTGTAAGTGACAACAAGAGGCTTGTTTGCCACCTTACATATTTTGTCAATCTGCGGAAAATAATGATGTCAATCTGTCATCCAATTTCTTAGCAAGTAAACATTAAAATATAAAATAAGAGCACATCTTTCCTCCCAATGTAAAGAATCAATTATAAGGATAGAGACAAAAATTGGGTTCCAATATGCAGAAAGCTTTCCCTAAATATCGCCAATGTCACCCAAAAAAAAAAAAGACCGAGACAATTGCATCCATCTGGTATATAGACGTCCCTCTGTACTTCAGCAAATTTTTACTCGCTAGACTACAACAGAATAACTTGAATGATGACCTAGGATTGGACAAAAATATCCAGTCATTTCCATCCAAAATACTCAAGCTGCAGTGTACAGAACTAGAAAGCAGAATTGACACAACAAAGCACCTCTGAAAGGGAAAGATAAAAAAGATTAAAAGATTGCAATAAATCTGTACTCAATCTCAAATATATCCTAGGATGAACCAAAATAAATAAAATAAAAGAGTGGTAATGATTATTTAAAGCACATATAAAAGAATAAAAGAGTGGTAGTGATCATTTAAAGTACACATAAAAGAATACAAGAGAGGTAAAGTGATCATTTAAAGCACACACAAAAAGAAAAAGAACAGAACATAATTGATACACCGAATGAACAAAGCACCTCCCTTGAAAGTTAAAAGGGGGGGGGGGGGGGGGAAGGGATACTAGTGTTCAATCTAGGAAATCTCCTAGTTTGGACCTCGAAAGGTGGTCAATTCCATCTGCAATGGTCAAGATGTATCCATAAAGGACCAGAAAAGATAAAGTTGAAAAATGCATCACCTTCCTTTTGAGAGGTAGGGGAGGACACTGAAATCTGGGAGAATATGAGAAAGAAGGAAACATTAGGGACTACAAATTCAATGTACTTTCTATTTTATGTCAGAAACCCTTACTCTCTTAGATACTCTCTCAAGACATCAAAGTGGTCACAAGCATGTGGCAGATGAGAAGCAATTGCATAAAACTAGAGAATGGAAAAGTCATCCTTCCAGTAAGCACCAGAGACATGGCATACTAGGGAGGGGATTCGGACATGCAAACTTTGTTTCTTACCAAGCAGACACTTTAGGGCAACAAGTGGGCCAAGATGAACCATAAAGTTTGCTTTACAACACAAGATAGGGCAGCAGATTGTGCAAACACAGAATTGCTTTTGAATCACAATGACAGTAAATGCTGTAACTTGCTCCACATTTTTAGGCCATGTGCTTTTTTATGTCTGCTTTCACTGCCTAGATACCATTCCAGGTTTATTTCTTAAAAAAGGATTGCTAGTCAAACACAAGATTGGGAACCTATGCTTCTTTCTACTATAGTTGTCATGCCATCTAGGCAACCCAAGGAGGCAAGGAGTTGGAGTGGGCCTTGATACAAGGAGACACAAACAAGGCGTCTAAGTGATCAATGCACCTGGATGCCTAGGCGTCGCCTTGACAACTATCCTTTCTAACTTTTCCTCAATGTTGGAAATTTCCATCAAAATGTGTGAAATTTAGCGAAAATATTTTGGTTTTCCAAGGGATCAAAATGAAATATATGTGGATATGAAAAGAATGCAGAAACAAAATGTGCCAAATTGGTAAAATATAGAAATGATACATTCTAGCTAGGAAAATACAGCTTGTCGATCCATTTTGAGGCAAAATAACATTGAAATGTGCAAAATGTACAATATATGCATTATTGCTTGGAAATTTAATGTTGGCAATTTTATAAAAATCTGGTAGAAATTTCTCACTGCTTTCTACTTCTCATACACCCTAAACAAGTGCATGTGAAGATAAATAAAGCCTTGTATTTTCTGCTCAAAATTAATTTTAAATTTGTTGATTAAAAATGAACTAAAAAAAAAACTTGCAAAAATATCTGTTTTCTTCATAAACACGCATGCAATAAACTATTAAAAATATAGAAATAGCATTTTGCAACATATTGGTATTGTATTTTTTTTTTGGTAAGACTGTATTTTCTCATATTAATGTTGAAAAATATATAAGTACACACATTTACATGATATAGTATATAGTGTTATAAAATGGTCCTATTGTTTTAAATACATGTTGTCAATACGCCTCTTATATTTCTGTAGAGTAACTTAAATTGCTAAAAAGACTCAAAATCAATGCAATACACAATGCACATAGGCTTCGAAATCATAGAATCACTTTGAATTATATTTTTTGGGTCTCTGATAATTCATACATGTGTATTTATGCTTAGATAAACATCCTCTAAAGTTTCATTACACTCCAAAGGATGAGACAGGCAGAATATGTTTGAATAGTTAAGAGTTTAGCCTCAGAGAATTGCATGCATGATGTGTACAATGTCAGGTATTCATCCATTGCAACATATTTCATTTCAGTATCTTTCAGCCTACTACTATCATTTGAACATTACATCCTCAGACAATTAGGTGAAATTTGCAATGCTTTCCTTATATCTGATTAAAGATTCTCTACTGTACAAATCTTGTATAAGTTGTTCATCATAACAGAAGGCAAGATTTATAATAATTAAACAATGGCAGGAATGAAGTCTGTTTTATGCACAAACATCAAGAAAGACCAGTAGCAGAATTGCCAACATATCATTTTTGTAAGGGTTTTTACGCTCTACAAATCATTATAGCATGTTTTAGATTAAAGGATGAACAAGCCCATAATCCAACACGCAATAGCCACGTATTATATAACAGACCTGCATGAGTGCTTCTTGGCATCTTCCTGCACTGCAGAGACAACGAGCAAGGTCATAGTAAAGACTAGCAGAACCCACTACCCCTCGCCTTTCCATGTCTTGGACTACCAACACAGCCTCATCCATTTTACCTTCCCTCCAAAGAGTATTTACAAGAACTGCAAACAAGCAAGCAAATATAAGTGCCTTTTACATAATGTTAAGAGAAAATTCACAATCTGATACAGAGGGCATGTTACATAAATACCTTTGTAATTCAAAGCCTTTGGAATACAGGACTTCTCCACTTTCCTGAAAAATTCATGAACCAAGTTGTACTTGCCACATGCAAGCATTACCTGTTTATAATTTAAAAGATCAAGAGCAGTCACAGACCATTATTATTGGAAGTGAAAATGCATCTTTAATGCCCAAAGTCATTAGTGAACATGAGGACAAGGTGCATGGTCAAGAGGAAGAGGACGAGGGCGAGGGCTGGGGCCCATGGCCCCACAAAGCTCTGAAATTTACTTCAGATTATGTGGTATTGTGGTGGAGATGGAATTATGGCACCTGGGGACACCTGGTGCCTCCCAATGTTCACATTTGATGTGTACCTACATCTCCTGAACCTATATATATATATATTCATAGATATCATATTATGCGGTTATATTTTCTCTATTTGTTACTTAATATTCAAGGTTATATACAATAGACAAATTATCTATTAGAGTTTGTAATGTAGTTGATTAAACAATCAACATACATAGAAGAAAGAAGTTAGAAAAATGACACAACCCAGTGCAAGACCCACTTTTGTAGGGGGTCCAAAGCGGGGTGGACTGGAGTCAGTCCCAACCATTGATGTCTTTCCTTTGTTCTTCATAATGTACGCAGCCTTACCCCCGCTTCGAGGAGAGGCTGTTTCCAGAGACTTGAACCTGTGACCACTTGGTCACAATGGAGCAACCTTACCGTTGCACCAAGGTCCACCCTCATCGTTATATAAACAAGGATTATACAAAATATGAAATTCTAACTAAACTGTGAATTTGAAATGTACCGCTGCCAACATTTTGGCCTAACTTTCCCAAAGAAATTTGGATTGACAAGATATCAGTAGTTAAAAAGGTATGAAAATAGCCTTTAAAATGATATCAAAACAATGAACGAGCAAATTAATTCCTATAACCCCTCCCCTCCACCCCCCCCCCCCCCTAAAAAAAAAAAGTCCCAAGTGCAGGATAGCAAAATAAAAAGGTGAAAGTACTAAACTACAAAACAACTGAAATTGACTAGAATAAAATTAATCCCATAAACCAAAAATGACTCTCTATTATTATACATACTCGTGGTAAAGTCTCTAGTGGTTGATAGCGAAGACTTGGGATTGAGTCCCAACTTGCTGAGGAATTGGGATGGAGAGTCTGTAATGGGATGAGGGGTTTCCTCACAGTAAAACCCTCAAAAAAATTATTCCTAGATAAATAAATTAAAACCTAACAAAAGGTCAATACCAAGATAGCTAATTTATCTTCCCTCTCTCTCTCTCTCTCTCTTTCTTTCTTTTTAAATTCTGTTTCCTTATAAAGATAACTGTTGGAATATGTAATCCAGAATACCATGGGGGTATTCTGGTCCTTTTGGGGTAGTTTAATTGTTATTCATTAAGTATAGATTGTTGCTCTTATAGAGTCAGCTAGTTAGGGGTATTTCTGTCCCCTTTGTAATTTTCCCTCTATTATAAATAGAGGGCTTACCCATCAATGAAATTATTCTAGGCATTCTCTAATTCTCTCATTCTCGGTTCTGCTAACATAGTATCAGAACCTCCTAATCTGATCTAGGGTTACAGAACACCCCTCACCACTGTTTCACTTTCTCCCACCTTTCTCTCTCTCTCTCTCTCTCTCTCTCTCTCGGCTTCTCCTTCTTCTGGTTTTTTCATTCTCATCCTTCTAAGAGGGCAGCACTAATGAGGTAATCCAATGATTTAGTTGCTGCCCTCCTCCCAAACTACCTTTTTTATAACCTAAATTCTAATCAATACTGCTGGAACCATACCTGCGATATTGGAGCTTTCCAGAAATTTTTGAAGATCAGATTCCTCTCACTCATGAAGGCTGCTCCTCCATTGTTGGAGCTTCCTATGCAACCATTCCCAGCACCTATCTACCTTCTTCCATCTACTCCCCTCTCCTCTCTTTTCCAGCCTTGATTCACCCAATCGATCTCACCTTTTCAGGGTTTTTCAAAACCCCAACTCCAATCGATTTTAGGGTTCCTCTTTTCAATTGCTGCTGATTTTTTAGGGGTCTCCACTACTATAAGGACCACTCGACCTCAATATTAGCCTCTTTCCAAGTGCTTGAAAACCCCTACCGCAATTGATCCTTATTTTCAGGGTTTTACAAAAACCCTGACACAAATCGATTTTTGGGTTAGGGTTACTTGCTACTGCTGGAGTTTTTTGGAGGTGTTTCTACCATCAAGAGGGACAATTTACTTCATCAATACATGACTTGAAGAAGTTCTATTTCATGTGATAGGTGCTGCCCTATTTTTTTTGGCACTTTTTTGGTGTTTCTCCCTCTTGAAGATCAAGTCTCAATCACAAAAAGAGATTGGTTATTCGTATTGGAGATCCATTCAAGCAGCTGAGGACAACATCTATTCCAAGACATCATCAATCTTTGACAAGTCATCATCAATTTTTTGAAGCCCCCTTCCCTACAATTGATCTCACATTTCAGGGTCTTGTAAAAACCTTGACTATAATCGATCTTAGGGTTAGGGATGTCCTCTCTTGCTGATTTTTTTAAGGGAGTTTTATCAACATCAGAGGAGTATTTGACCCAAATATCAGCTTCATTCTTGGAGTAATTTTTGAAAAATTCAGGTTACATCTATCCAACTATCAACCTATATTTTTTTCTGGTTCCTACGTGGCTGGCTGCATCAATTTCTATTGGATCTACTGAGTTATTGTCTACTACTTGCTGGTTCTATTGAGCTTTAATTCATCCCTTGCTGGTTCAGTTGATTGGCTTCTGTAAGCATGACTGGTTAACATGTTAATGCTGCCTTCATGTGGACTACTATTGCCCTAATCTTGAGACTGTGTCTGCCTAATATTGGAGATCGAAGATTTTTCATCTTATTGAAGAATCGAATCTACTACCTTGGAGATCAGTTTCTATTTGGGATTACAACAGCTGTTCCATGGTTATTGGTTGCAACTACGAATCTATTCAGTTGTGTGAAGCTTTTCTATAGGTTTATATTCAGCTTACTCTAGGAGATTGCTCCAAGCATTATTGTTCTCTACTTCAAATTTGATCCAAGTTTTCTAGCTGCTTATTACATCAATTCTGCCCAGATATCTTCATCAGTTCTATTCAGCATATGGGAGTTTATAGATTGGAGTTTTGCATACTGGTTCTTCCTTGTTTGAAGAGTTGATCAAGCCTTGAAGATTGGAGCCTTTCCTTGCTTCAAATCAGATCTGTTTTCTTATTTAGATCAGATCTGCAAATTGGAGTTTGGTGTTTCTCCCCTACAGGAGTTTCCATCTAAGAAGTTTGTTAGATCGATTGAAGAAGGTTGAAAATTGATATGGTGCATTGTTTTTTTTCTCCATGACTCTTTATCCCACTGCTTCTTCAATTCCCATATCCCATACCATACCTTTGGCATTTACCCATAACCACTTTGGAAGTTTATGGTATACTCTAATTTGCCATTCCTCCTTTTTTCATTACCCATAGCACCTTTGGAAAATTCTGGAACATTATACTTTTGCCATTATCTCTTACATCATCTCCGTTATGTCCACGTGTAATACTACACGTGAGAGGGAGATTATGTACAATACACTTGCAAACATTACAGAAGAAGAACTTGCAGGAATTTTTGTGGCAAAACATAGAAGATCAGTTTTTTTCCACCATCATTTCCATTGGGTGCCTTTAGTTATTGGGTTGAATTTGCCGTAAGGGGGAGATTGAAGTATTGAAGAGTATTGGGATCTTATTTGGTTGTTGCCTGCCTATTTGAGGATTTTCAGTTTGTTTCCCCTGCTTGCTGCCCTAGTTATTTAACTTCAAGATTTTATGTCACTATGACAATCTAAGATTCATCACTGAATAGCTATTGAAGATTGTTGAAAGCTGCCTTTTTTGGAAGAAATCCCAATCCCGGTTTGCTGATAATGTTTTTCCAAGTTTTGAAGATCAATTATTTCAAGTTCTTGAAGTTTTATTTGAGAGCTTCATTCATCTATCAAGCTGGAGTCTATTGCAACTCTGTTTCTTCCCATTTTGTTCAAGTTGGGCATTAGTGCCTTATATACGCCAGCTTGAGGGGGAGTGTTAGAATGTTAGAGTGTTAACATTTGTTATTTTTTTTCTTATTAATTCAAGCTGGAGCTTCTTTTAGTATATGTATAATCCAACTTGAGGGGGAGTATTGGAATATGTAATCCAGAATACTGTGGGGGTATTCTGGTCCTTTTGGGGTAGTTTAATTGTTAATTATTAGGTATAGACTACTGCTCTTATAGAGTTAGCTAGTTAGGGGTATTTTTTGTCCCCTTTGTAATTTTCCCTCTATTATAAATAGAGAGCTTATCTATCAATGAATTTATTCTAGCCATTCTCTAATTCTCGGTTCTGCTAACAATAACCTTGATAAGGGAAGTCCAAAATAGATTCTTCTCAAGTTTCTAGCGACACCCCATGGAGGTTAGTCTAATTCTAAGTTTTGATGCTATGCTTCTAATGAGTCCAAGATGCCAGAGCAAGTGCCATATTCTAGACCCTTTTTTAATTATTTAGTTATATATTTTTATATTTATATATTCTATAGTTTTTTAGATTAAAATTCAGTGTTCCCTGATACTCAAGACAACCAAATAGCTTGAGCACCAAGGCGTGACTCGACGCCTAGATGGCCCATGCAAAACCATGACAAACATGTGGAGTATGATAAAAATGGCACTAAAAATTGCAGGCTTGGTCATACACACATTTGGCTTTACAAACTTGCCACAATACACATCTGAAATAAGAAAATCAATACAACCTAGAAGTAAGTGTTGGATTATTTACATTTGATGTGTGTGTCCATCAAACCCAATTTAATTTGATTAAATTAATTATTACATTTTCATACTCATGCGCTTGTTGTGATTATTTCGATAATGTGCAATTGGCCACTTTTAACGTCACTTGTTCAGGACTATGGACAGATTTGGGCACTCTATTCTAGGGTTGCCACATTGTATATTTCCCTAATAGAGATTAGAATGCTACTTCGAATCGAAAAAATACAAAAACTCGAGCGAAATTCTCGAAATTTCGAGATATTTCCAAAATCTCGCGAGATTTTGAAATTTTCGTCAAACCCCTTTATATAAAAGAGCACATTTCGTCAGTCTCGGTCGAAATTGTTTTTGCTTGATTTTTGCTCATTTCTTCTCCATTCTTCCACTTCCCATTTGAATCCTTGCTGCATCTACGCCGGAACCACTTGATGATGCATGTTGATGATGCAGTTCACATGGCCACTATGGATGACTACACTCGCTTCTTCTCCCAGACTATGACGTGGCATGCATTTGTCCTACAGTCGGAGATACACGTCGGCTCCAGCGGACCATGAGTGGGGTTGAACCTGGACGGCGGAGTAGTTATTATTAGCAAATTTGTAAACATTTGAGATGAATGATGACTACTTGATTTGTAAGGGACAATTGGGGATATTGTGATTTTGAATTTTTGATATCATCTTCTTAAATCTTAACTCTTAAGTTGTTATTTGTTAACTTGTTATTGACTTGATGTATTATGTACTTAATATTATGATTTATGACTTAACTTCTGAGTCATTATGTTTCCAACTTAGTTCCAAGTCAATTTACTTGTTTAATATACAATGTGTATGTGTAAATGTGTAATTAACTAAGTTATACATTAGGATTCGACCGTACGTTGCCAATCAATGGTGCACATCCAAAACACCATTTTGGGTGACTATTTTTGCAATTTGAACATTTAAATGTGTTTATATAGCCTAAAATAGGGTTTCCATGAAGTTTCAGGCCTTAACTTAACCTAAAACCAAATGACTTACCGAAACATACCAGAAAAAATACAATATTTCGACCGAAATATCCGAAATTTCGAATATTTCGGATATTTCGGTCAGCCCGAAATACCTAAACGAAATGAGTTCTCGAACAATGTCTCTTCCTCGCTTGCTCTCTTCATTATTACGGAGGAAGTGCTCAATAGAGGGCTAAGATCTTTATTCGTGAAGCGCCGGGTAGAATACTTTCAGTTGCCTCGGGGGTGTCTAGGAGTGTCACACAACTTGTTTGCGGATGACACGATCATTTTTTCAAAGGGTTTAAAGAACTCCTTGAAACAGATTCTTTGTTTCATTTCCAGATATGAAGCTTGCTCCAGGCAACTTGTCAATAAGGACAAAAGCTGCTTTGTGATGAGTGTAAAAGGCTACTACAATTGCCGAATGATGGAAGCGGTTAGTGGCTTTTATAGACAGAAGCTTCTGATCCTGTATCTTAGGGCTCCTCTATATGCTGGCAGACTCTGGGTTAGCTTTTTTGATGAGTTCCTGGCCAAGTTGCACATGAAGGTGGCCGGTTGGAAGGGGAAGCTGTTGTCCTCGGGTGGGAGACTGGTTTTACTTAAGCACGTGCTTGCCTCAACGCCCATACATATTATTTCTACTCTGGATGTTTCTAAAGCGGGCATTAAAAAATTTAATGGCATTTGTGCGGATTTCTTGTGGGGTCAATCGGATTGGGGCAACCGTTGTCATTGGGTGGGGTGGCCTACGGTGTGTAAACCCATGGCCGAAAGGGGCCTGGGGGTGAGGCGACTTGAGGACATTGGTCTTGCTATTTGGCTGAAAGGGTTGTGGCATTCGATGTCAGGTAATTCTTTATAGTGTTCATTTTTTAAAGCTAAGTCTCTAAAAAATAAACACGTTGCCTTGACTGGTCCAAGACTGTCTGGCTCGGTGTCTTGGAGAAGAGCTTTGTTGCATAAAGAAACTCTCCTTTCAAAGTCGCAATGGCTGATTGGAAAAGGGGATGCCAATTTTTGGCTTAATAATTGGATGGGGTGCTCTGCTTGACCGTGTGGATGGAGCCTTTCATCTCGATCTCTCAATTCGGGTGTGTGATGTTCTTAGCTTGGAGGGTGTTCGGAATCAGGAGGTTTTGCAAAAGATCGATTCTGCCATGGTGCTTGATAATATTCAAAAATGAAAAATTTTCTCGATCAAGTAGGGTTAATAGATTGGTGTGGGCTCCAGCGAGTGACGGCAAGCTCACTGTGAAAGCCTTATGGAACGAAGTTCAGCTTGCTTCGTCGGAAAAACCTTTCGCAAAAATGGCTTTGTAATCGGTTGTTGCCGCCCAAAATTGGTTTTTTTTCTTGGCAGGTGCTTTGCAGCTCAATTCCCACAGATGATGCAATTGCGGCGATGGGTATTCCTCTTGCATCTAAATGCTTATGTTGTGGATCTCCCAACCGTGAGTCTACAACGCACTGTTTGGGGGCGGGTGGAACAGCTAACAAGGTGTGGGATTTCTACTCAAAGCTGTTTGACATCGAACTGGTGCCCACACAGGACATGAGTTGTAGAATTTTGTTCTGGCACGGTCATGCTCATGGAAGGGGTTTCAGTGGTGTGATCACGGGTTCGCTCCCCTCTTTTATTGTTTGGGAGTTGTGGAAAGAGTGAAACAATCGTAATCATGGGGAACAAGCGTGTTGGGCCAGTCATATTGTGGAGGCGATCAGGAGTTGGGTGAAAGAGGTTCCTTTTTTCCAGCATTTTCTAAACATCCAAACCTGGGGGATTTTATGATTCTCCATTTTTTTTGGGGTTGTTCAAAAGCTGGTTGTCTGACGTCCGCCCATTCCCGTGTTCTGGTGCCCTCCTTTCACTGTGGTGAAGCTCAATGTCGATGGGCTTGCAAAGGAAATCCGGGGTGGATGGCGGTGGGGGCATCATCAGAGACAAGGACGGTTGTGTGATTGCTGCATTCGCAAATTACTACGGTGCTCGCACCAACAACATTGCAGAATTGAGAGCGTTGAGGGATGGTATGAGACTTTGCGCGAACTTGGGGTTTGTGGGAGCACATGTTAATTCGGACTCGGAGGTGACTATCAGGTGTGTGTCAAAAAGAAGCTATAGTCTCTGGAAAGGTTGGTATTGGTTCTAGGAAATTATGGAGCTCATCGAGTCCACTGGGCCGAGGATCTCCTTCACCTTTAGAGAGGGGAAAAAGGCAGTAGACTGGCTGGCAAATTTGGCTTGTGAATCGGCATCTGATAAGTTTTTTAGTGGGGAGCTGAATCTCCCTCTGGAGCTTCAGCACATTACCAGAGAGGATGCTCTTGGTTTCCCTGTGTTAAGAAAATAGGCTGTCTTTTACTTGGGGGTGCTTGTAAGGGATGTGAGCTTTTGTTGAGTGTTGAGGGTTTTATTTCTTTTTGGGTTGGGGTAAGGCGGGTATGTCCCCCCCCCCCTTGTTTTATTTCCTATTCTTTGATTGATCTCATAATAAAAGGCGTAGGGGCTGGCCCGGGTCCCAGATAATATTCGGGTTTAAAAAAAAACAATCTGTTCCATTTCTGCCCTCAAAAACAGAAAAACACCAAAAACGATTTTTTGGAAGGTTACCATACAATAGCTAGCTGAGGAGCCATAAGTATCTGATTCAGCAATACCTATGACCCAGATGACGGCACAAGATGTTCCACATATAGTTGGAGCTGCTGTTTCTGATTCAGTAGACATACCCAAAGTAAAGACAGATTTTGATAAGGTTGGGGTGAGTTAATAGTGATGCTACTTATTGTAAGCGGCGGTGGAAGAGGTACAATGCCAGATACATAACAAAAATTAATGGTAACAAGATCTCAATGAACCCATGTGATATCGAAAACAATCTGGGAAGAAGGTTACCTAGAACGCACTAATGACACGTTCCCCCAAAGGATTGCAGCACATGCGAAACAATCGTCGTCTACAAGTTTCCTTTAAGCCCCCACAATTCCCTCGTTCTCTTTTCTCTTGAGGAAGAAGAAGACAATCTCTCTCTGCCTCTCAAACTTGGAACAAAGTGAATAGTAATGTGTGCAACTAAATTATGGGGCAAGGTTTTTCTTAAATAAAAAACCCTAATCTGAAGATTCAAATAGATTGACAAGATCGAACAACATGGTGTGATCCTAAAGTCTGACCATCAAGATATCCTTAATTGCACAAAAGGAAGATCCTACTAATGGTGTAACCTGAAACCTCCTGTGGTAGATATTTTCATTACACTTTACCCCCGCACTACCAACATCCAAAATACACACTCTCAAGTATGGAATGAAATAATCCACCAAAAAAGCAAGGGCATTATACAATAAACCGTGAGTGTCGGGACCAATGATTAATCTAAAATTTTGAAACTCCTTTCAAATAATATTATTAAACTAATATTACCGAGGCCCCGGATTCTGATCAATCATAGTCCGACAACGCACATTATTGGATGTTCACCCATTAGGGTGTGGAAAATGGAACCTATTGAAGATCACCCCTATTCACGCATAATCCCCACACAACGATTGATGGTGTGAATCAGTCTTATTGGTAGACATCAACCATTGGATCACCACGATCGCATGAAATATAAACGCAACAGTAAGTGCCTCTCAGGTATGGGAAAAGAAACTACCGGAAATTTCCCTAGTGAATACAATGGCAGTAAACCAGATCAGAAATTTTGATGGATCAATATTCAACACAATTAACAGGAATTTTGATGGATCAATGTTCAACACAATTAACTATCCACTCCTCTGCAAACCCAAATCTGCTGAGAACTTGCAATAAGAAGTCCCACTCCTCTGCAAATCCCAATCTGCCTAAAGTTCTGGGCAAGGTTTAAAGTATCAGTATTGGGTATCAAATCATATCGTATCGGAGATACATATCGAACGGTGCAAAAAAACGCATGGAAATAAACTTTTGGAACAAAAAACAATATAAACAAGCAATATAGAGTCACTTTATCATGCATAAACAATAAAATGGCTGAAAATCATGAAATTGAGTTCAAATCCTTATAAATGTTCAACTTTGATGCATCTAATAGCTTAGTTTAACCTAAATGCATGGATTTATAGAAAAAAACAGAACTAAAAAGCATGATTTGAGTAAAAAGATCCAGTTTTTTCAAAAAGCATATCTTTTCCTGTGAAATCCCCTTCAATCTTTGATTTCAGCTTCTTGGATGGTGCAAAAGATGATATTTTCCACTCCTTGATTCGTTTTCAAGTGTTGAATGGAAGCCCCAAGTAGGTAAGTATGAAAAATTGAGTTTGGAAGCAAGATTTTAAGGTTTTACAACTGGGTTTAGGGTGTTTTTTCCGCCTTTGGGCTTGCTGTGTCGACTTTAGAGTAAACAGAGGGTTTAAGACTTTAAGTACTTTGTATCGAGCGTATCGATATGTATCAAGCCATATCAGCCGATACATCTTGATACATATCGATACGTATTAATATCCATTTAATGCATTGTTTCGATCGTATTGAGTGTATTGATACATATCGAGTGTATCGTATCGTATCGGCCGATATAATACGATACACTCGATACATTATAATTTTTTTTCATAAAGAGAAGTATTGCGATACAATACAAACCATTAAACACGGTTCGGGCCAAATGGGCCAGTCAAAATGTACCAGATTCCGATTGTCGAAATCTAACAAATCTTGAACTATGAGTAAGATTTCAATTCCAATTTGAGGTACAATTAGAACTTCAAAGCTCTTCTCTAAAAACACAAAATGGTACTGATATTTTGAACTGGATCATAATGATAAACCCAAGCATAATTTCTCACTAAACTTAAATAAACCTATAAGAATCCAAGGATGCTGAAAGAAAGTTCAAGTTTTAAAATAGCTAAGCTAAATTGATAACTCTCATGCTCATCACACCCCACAAAGATTATTCTAACAAATAAAGAAGAGATTGATAGACTATTTTGAAAGCCACATGGAAGAGTAGTGAGAGAGTAGCTTCAGAATTCATTCCATACCTCCATGACAAGGCCATATGTTGTGCTAGAAGGCTTCAGGCCCTCTTGTTTCAACTGTTGTAACACCCAAAATGCTCCCTCCCATTGTTTCTGCCGAACACATCCATTTAATACCTACATGCATAAGAAATACAACTTAAAGATGTTCCTACAAAGTGCAATAAGGAATTTATAGTCCTGGATTTATAGTGACAGTTAAACATGCTAAAATGCAGGGGAATGTAGGATTCCATCTTGACGTTTCAATATCTAGAAGACATCCAAACAAAATGCATGACTACAATGTTATAAAAAGTAAGGCTTACAGCATTGTAGACAACGTCATCAGGTTCCAAACGTGGGTCCCACTTTTGAAGCACCCCTGTTTTGAAATTCTTTTCAGGATGTGACCGCATGCAATCAATCACATCGAAGAGTTCCTTCATGTGACCTGCTTGTCCAAGGGTGATGGCAATACAATGATAAGCTGCAAGGTCAGGATATGAGGAGAATTGGTTCTGGAAAAATCCCAAAAACCAAGTTAGTCCAGGTTTTTCTATGATGTTATTTTCATTTATTAAGGTCATAAGATGAAGATATAACTGTTAACAAACACAGAAGGATATTTCACATGGAGACTTCATGAAATCTGAAACAAGAGCACATCAACTATTTCATATGCTGTAAAATATGTTTGTAGATCATTCAGCTCATGTTGTTAAGCAACATAAAAAGAAGGTGCTTGGAAATTGGAACAAGCCAATGCACAAAATGTTTAATCAAATGGCACATAAATCATGACATAAGGATATATGATAAACTAAGCTTTTCCCAAAGAGTGTTTTTGGAAACATGATAAACTAAGCTTTCCCAAAGAGTGTTTTTGGAAACATGGTAATGAAATTTCAGAAAATGTATTGTCTTTCTTCATAAACTACAAATTACAAGCTAAACGCAATGACTGGTTTACCCGCATTGCATGAAAAACATTGAGTGCCTCCACTGGTCTCTTTGCTTTGCCAAGTACATCAAGTGCTGTGGTGTAAATAAATCTGCAATGCAGATACGGACTTAGATAAAATACCAAGGATGGTCATGTATCAAAATATACAAATAAAAAAAATTCAATTAGAATTTTCTTCGTGATTAACAAATAGTCTGCAAAGAGTTTTATTAAGATCAAGGAAACAAATATAATCTCAAGAGAAGGAATCTACAAAACTAAAAGGGGCTCATAAGCTGGCAATAGGAAGGGGTCTAATAATCCATTAATCCCTAATCCAACAGGTAATGGGCCCACTGACTTCACAATGACAAACTAATGGAGGACCGGAAAGGAGAAAAGAGAATCCAGAAAGAAATCAGAATTGCAGAGGGGGGGGGGGGAAGAGAAGAGTGCACACACACGCAAACTCACTTCAATTCATTGTTCCATTCTGTTCCACATTCCTTCTCAAAATACAGTCTTTTAAAAACTCAAAATAAAAAATAAAAGGCAGAAAATAACTCCCTAACAACTACTTCTACAGAAATAACTGGCCCCTAAATCCTAATAACTACTTCTACAGCAATAACTGCCAAATAACTCTAAAAATAAAAAATAAAGCATAGATAAACTAAATGCAGGGCTGGTAGGGCTTGGGCTTGAGCCTGAGATGGTATCCCTTGGAGTATCTAATTGGGCCTGGGCTAGGGCTAGTAGGAGCAGCCCCCAAATGTCCTGCATCAACTCTCCCTTGCTTTAAAAAAACTCGACCTCGAGTTTGGATAAACCCAGGAAACCAGTCCATGTGATGCTCATCCATGCCGTTCAAAAGCTCCGGTAATTCACGAGAAGAGGAGATGAAATCTTGAAACAGCACGTCCTCTCAAAAAAATAAAAATAAAAAATTCCAGCCACTAGAACATTTACTATCAGAAAAAAGGAGGCGAACAAAACACATATTATGGGTCGGTCAGCTTCATATTAAGTTTCGTTAATATTTATCAGGCTATAAACCAGTCTAAAAAGTGAAAATAATATCACTAGGCTTAAAATCTACCTTCAGAATTTGATTCTATATAGACATGTAATCAACCAATTTTCCCACAAAAGTCTTACCTCATCTTGTGAGACTTGAAACGCTCACGTGATTGGAGCCACTCAATGACTTGCAGCACCCGTCTCCAATTCCCTAATGAGCCCAATATCTGGATAACCCTCAAAATGGAATGATCTGAGAACCTGATTTTTGCACTGCGCATCATCTTAGAGAACAACCATTCAGGTAAATTCATGTCTGTAGCATTCAACCTGTTAAATAAACAATCTTGAAGTGAACTGCTTCTTAGATTAAATCCCAAAATGGATATATCAGTTTGCATTGAAAAACATGAAAATATACCAGTATGCCATAAAAGTACCGTGGTACCAGCAAAGAAGGAATTTACCACATATAGAAAGAAATGAAACAGTGAGTTGAGATATCTGATTCCAAGGATATAAGAAGACCATAGTTGTCAAGGCGTCCAGGAGGCTGCCGCCTTATTGCAGGGCACTGGGTGATGCTTTGGCATCCAGTCGGATTTCTAGATGCCTAGGTGGCTGACGCCTTATTGTAGGGTGCCTTGCATTGGTTTCTGGTTTAATTGGTATCGAACCAGGTTCTGACACTTATTTATGCAAAATATCATTTAAGTAAATGATTTCATTTACTTAAGATATTATTCATAATTAATCAAATACCCCCTAATTGAATCCAATAAAAATAGTTAAAAAAATCAAATTCCAAAAGGATAAAAAGTCAACCCCCCAGTTGAAGAACAAAAACTACTATTTTTGGCGGTAGGTAAAATTTTAAACTTTGCAATGCTGGGGTTTTTCTAAAATCTAAAATTCCATAAATCCTAATATAGTAAAACATTGCTAAAAACCAGAAGTGGGGTAAAATATTCATTTGTTTTGATATTTCAAAAAATATTTTCATTTAGAGCGATTTTGACAGCATTCACGTACACCAAATAAGGTTTGACTGGAACATAACTCCTTCAATATAAATCAGATTTAAGCAATCTTGGATTTGTTGGGAAGCTGGTTTTGTGCTCTACCTAATACAAAATGTCTCATGTAAAAATAAAATCATTTGATCAATCAAATTTCTTATAGAACAAAAACATTTCTCTAAATCAAGAGCAGGTTAATTACTTTGGATAAGATCATATTTTCTAAGAAGTATAAACCAAATGTGAGACTAGGTATGCCTGAAAATGACCAATTCCAAGAACATATAAACGAAATGTATGTTTTGATTGTTTCAAATTTCCTACAGCTTGCTTCTTCAATTCTGTTGTCTTCTATTTCTATGTTGATTTTTTATGACTTGATGTGGCTTAATATTGATTTTTGATGACTCGATGCGACTTAATGTTGATTTTTGATGACTTGATGTGGCTTAATTTTGGTTTTTGATGATATAAGGTACATATTGTAGCATACTAAATAATGTTAGAAATAACACTTGGGCACCTAGGCGGGCACCATGTCGCACAAGTGCTTAGACACCCCTCCACCGCCTTGGGTCGCCTTGCCACCTTGAAAACTATGAAGAAGAGGAGGGTCAGGGTGTGTGAACCATTGTTAGGAGCTAACATGAGATATCTAATATTGATAACATTATAAAGGCATGGATCCCTTGATCTGTGCATACATATATATTATAGTTCTTAGCACAAGACCTAGAAGGATTCAATTACATTGATGATATTTAAGGAACAGTAGCACCAACAGATATAGAGGTTTTCTCTAGGATTTTGCACTTGATAAGATAATGAAATTTGATCACTCAAAAGGGAACTGATGAGGACATCACTCAGGGATTTAGGACATATCGGAGGAGACACAAACGTACACAGCCACAGATTACTTCATTGTGGCTAGATGTCCCTTATTAACTTGTGTGGATGCATATATATGTTTACTTATGTATAGTTTGTTTTATTTTGTTGTGTTTTATTTTATTTGGTGTCAAAAATGTTATGCACTAATGTTGTGAAGCTAAGTGGGGTAGTTTCTAGGAAGCATTGCTGAAGTTGTTACTAGCGAGTAGTTATTGCTGGAAAAGTAATTATTAGGCAGTATCTCTTTTTATCTTTATTTTTTTAAAAACTGTATTTTGGGATGGAAGACAATGAAACATGTTGGAACTTGTGAGATTTTAAGGCGACCAATCTCGAACCAGTAAAATAAACCAGCGGGAGATCAGTTGCAACAAGGATAGAATGTATAGGGATAAACCCATAAAAAAATGTATAGGGACAAACAATAAACAGAAAAACATAATTTATTTCATAACAGAAAACAATTAGTTCCTTCTTTTGTTATTATATAGGAAAGCAAATAAAAGGATATGACTTGAGCATCCCACCAACCATGCAAAGTATCTCACCTTGCAAACTGAACGCCTCAGTCCATTCTTTCATCTCTTTCTTTTCTTCATTGTTGTTGTTTTCTTCTTAAAGGAAATACATGTATTCATAGGCTAACCCAACATTAACAATACTAACACACTAACCAAACATGTATCTAACTTCCACCAAACACTCAATAAAAATAACATACACACAACTACCAAACTTACAATAAATAGCACTCCAGTTATGCACCAAACCCCACACATGGACTAAGCTTGGGCCTAGGCCTTTCCCATGAAAACTTGGATGGTTCTAATCCACATCAATAGACCTGGCATGAGTGATTCCCTGCAAACCTTGGAGTGAATCCAAGTTGGTGTGAAGCCAAGCCCCCTTTCTCTTCCCTAATTCTTCTCTCATAGGCTACCACCCTCTCCCTCTCCCCAAATCCTTTTCTCCTAGTCCCAATTTTCCAACTTTTGGCTTAAATCATAGCATCAAACACTAAGGAAATTCATCAATTAACAGCAAGGAAGCACTGAGGACACATTATTTGAAGTTTGGTAGTGTCTTAGCACTTGATCACAATACTCCAACTCGCAGGATAGCAAAGGAAGGTACTGACCTATCATATATCCTTTATTAAATTTCCATGAATCCAAGAATGAATTTTCTGCACTTGTATTTGAAAATTTTCATCATTTAAGGATGTTATTAGATCTGATTTTCTGCACATGAATTTTGAGTTAGTAAACCAGCCCAAACCCAAAGTCACTTAATCCTTAGACTTGTATTAGATTTCCCAAACCTGTCCTGAACCAAATTTGGTACCAAAGCACGGTTCCAGCCCTTTGTGTCCTAAACTTTCCCATTTGATGTATCAACCCATAGTGGAACACAGTACAATTGCACTCCCAAATTGGAACAATGAATTTAAATATTTTGGCTGAACAGTTGAGTCGCACAAATATCAGAAAACCAGTTTGAGACCCAAGACATGCATGTGAGAGCTCTTGAGGTTACAAGGCAGCCCAGGGAACATGTTCCTAACTTCCTAGGGATAGGGAAGATGACATTCAGGAAGTGGATGCTGAAAGACGGGATGGAACTCAGAGGAGTGAAGTACCTAATGACCAGCAATGTCAATTTGCGCGTAGAGAGCCCTATAGACGACATAGGTTTCCCTACCCACCAAGAGGTCCACGCCATCTTTATGATGAGAACGAAGATGGATGGGAAGTGCCGGATAGGACAGCTAACATGCAATGGCTAGATAGGGCTGGTGACATAACATAAAAAGTGAAGATTGAAACTCCCACATACGATGGAAGACTTGATCCAAAAGGCTTCTTGGATTGTCTTGCAGACATGTACCACTTTTTTGAGTGGTATGATATGTCAAACGCTCGCCGCATAAGATTTGCCAAAATGAAACTTATTTGGTAAGCCAAGCTGTATTGGATATGGAGTGTCACATAAAGGCCTGTAAACAGATCAGATTCGGCTCGGATCCATATATTCCCTGGCCGAATACAGATAACTCTAACCGGATTCAGATGCAGATCAACTTCGGATTTTCGACCATCCGTTTACATCTCTGTCTTGTGTGCACCCGGACCTTCCTCCTCCTAGCGGATACAATTCACTGTCAGTTCATATCTCTTAGATCATGATTCTCTTTTCCTCATATTCTAGTACCTGTTGAATCTTCAAAAACCCCTCAAGATCATTATTTACTTAATTTTTTATTATTAAGTATCCGGAATTTTTCTGGACGGATTTTATCGGAGTATTCAGATTTTTTTTCAGGTATCTCTAAACGAATACGGATGTCCCTAAACAAATACGGATGCGGATCGAATTCGGATTTTCGGTTATCCATTTACAGCCCTACTCACATTCAAAGGTTGTGATATGAACCCATAGAATATTGGGCAGCAATGAAAGCAAAGTTGAAAGAAATATACATCCCAATATCATATAGAGATCGAATTTTGGACTAGATGATTACTCTTCAGCAGGGCAGAATGTCTGTTGTTGAGTATAAGAGTAAGTTTGATGAGTTAATGGTCAGTTGTGATGTGAATGAAGAACACAAAGTGACTCTTTCTAAATTTCATATTGGTCTAAGCCTGAGAGAAAGGAAATGATTCCACACATAGTGGATTTAGTTGAACAGGCCTTCCAATTGGAATTGGAATTAGAACAGTACGTTAGGCAACCATTCACAAGGAAATGCGGATCTCAATCAGCAGAGTTTTTTTTTTCAAAAAAATTCTCTGATGGTGGATGGGTATATAAATATGTCCCCGTTGCATCTAGAGGAAACAGTTCTTTCCAGTTCACAACTAAAGATTCAAAAGGGGAAGGATCTGCTATGGAGGGTTCTAAAGGCAGCAAAGTTATGTGTTATCTGTACAATGGCACTGGGCATTATGCCTATCAATGCCCAACCCCCAACCTGTAACCTTGAAAGTGAGGAAGAGTCGGAACATGTTAAGAATGAGTGTGTACACGAGCCTGAAGAATGGGCTATTGATGAAGAAGCCCAAGACCTTGGGAGAAGTGACACCCCACTGAATATTGTGAGATGAATGTTTATGAAACCAAAGTCTGAGGATGACTAACGAAGAACCAATATCTTCCATACTTACACTAAGTGTGGAGATAAGAATTGTAAGATTATTATAGACAGCGGCAGTTGTATGAAATGTGGTTTCTCAGGCCACCATTTCACGATTGGGCCTAAAGCCGGAGCCACATCCACAACAATACAAAGTTGCTTGGGTAGATCAGACTACCATTCCAGTTAGTCAGCATTGTTTAAAAGTTCCATTACAATTTAACTGCATCACACAGTCTCCTCATAAGCTTCATTTGTAGCTAAAGAATTTGTTCCATCCTCAATCAATCATAAGAAAGAAGTTAACAGGGGTTCTTCATCGTGATATGGGGGATTCTCCACAAACCACTAGATTTTTTATAGCACAATTCCAAGCATAATCTAATGCAGTTTGAAAATCCAGATTATGGATCTCACATGCAAGCAGGCTCAATGATCAAACTGTAATCAAATCTAAGATAATGGAAACAATTGTGTTGTTAAGGGAAGAAAGCAGATCGACAAAAGGGGAGGGAAAAGAGATGAGATCAATATTCTTGGGAGGAAGAAGAGAACAAAAGAGATGAGAAGAAATCAGGTTTGGGATACCAATCCCATATGCACTTCTCAACAGCACCAAAATTCCTAAAAAAACTCATATTCTATACTCAAACCATTTATAATTGATAGGGACTGTATACAACAACAACATTGCCTTATCCCAACCAAATGGGGTCGCCAGGTCAGCCACATGGATCCTTGCTCTCCAATCAATTCTATTCGAAGTCATACGTGGTACAAGGCCTAAGCTATGTATGTCTTTCCTCACCACTTCTCCTATGGTTAATTTAGGCATGCCCCTTGCTCTTTTAGTACCTTCAATCTGAATCAAATCACTCCTCTCATGCATCGAGCATCCCAAGGACTTCATCGAACATGGTCATGCCACCTCAAACGACTCTCACATAGCTTATCATGAATCGAAGCTACTCCCAACTCAGCTCTAATATGGCCATTCCTTACTTTATCCTTCCTAATCTTGCCACTCACCCATCTCACCATCCTCATCGCCGTTACACTTAGTTTATATATATGATACTTTTTAACTGCCCAACATTCCGCACCATACATCAAGGCATGCCCCTTGCTCTTTTAGTACCTTCAATCTGAATCAAATCACTCCTCTGTACTGGAGCATCCCAAGGCCTTCGCTGAACATGGTCATGCCACCTCAAACGACTCTCACATAGCTTATCATGAATCGAAGCTACTCCTAACTCAGCTCTAATATAGCCATTCCTTACTTTATCCTTCCTAGTCTTGCCACACACCCATCTCACCATCCTCATCGCCGTTACACTTAGTTTATATATATGATACTTTTTAACTGCCCAACATTCCGCACCATACATCAAGCCGATCGTATGACAGTCCCATAAGATTTCTCTATAAGTTTAGACAGATACGCCGATCACACAGCACTCCGGACGCACCTCTCCACTTCATCCATCCTATTTTAATCCTTTGGGCAACATAATCCTCTATATCACCTTCTTTATTTACTACTGAGAATAGATATCTAAAATAATCACTTTGTGGAATCTCCTTCTCATCAATATTCACCACCTCATTAACTGTCCTAGTGCAGCAAAAGTTCCACACCATATATTCTGTCTTTGTTCTACTTATTTTAAGACCTTTTGATTCCAAGATTGATCTCCATACCTCCAACTTGGCGTTAATCATTGCTTTTGTCTCATCCACCAAAACAATATCATCCGCAAAAAAGCATACACCGAGGAACTTCATCTTGTATGCCTCTGGTTAAGTCATCTATGACAAGCGCAAACAAATAAGGTCTTAAGGTTGATCATTGATGTAACTCCATTGTAATTGGGAGTTCACTACCTAGACCCCCACCCCCAAATCGTACGCTAGTCACCGCACACTCATAAATATCTTTAATTAGTCCACATATTTACATGACAACCTTCTCTTCTCTAGTATATGCCAGATTAACTCTCTAGGGACTCTGTCGTAAGCTTTTTCTGGTCCATAAAGACCATATGGAGATCCTTCTTGCTCTCTCTGTATCTTTCCATGGAGAGTTTATAACATATATAAAGACCTAAAATTTCTAAATTGACTCAAAAAAAAGTACTCTTAATCACTCGAATACACTCACTATAGTAAATAAACTCAAAACAGAACTCTGTCTAGCTATTAAGTAAGTATCTTAATCTAACTCAAGCACACAACTTAAACCACTCCTGTGTACTAACTTTATCCCCACTTTATGGGCTTATGAATTAAACCCATTACAATGAAACCAAGAAAATAAAAGGCCCAACCTATAATATAACTACCCAAAGGTCAATTTCAGCCCATTGGACTGAAATCTACTAGCTATTAAGTATCTTAATCTAACTCAAACACTCAACTTAACCACACCCGTTTACTAACATTATCCCCCACTTTATGGGCTTATAAATTATGCCTAATCATATTGCATCATAACCAAACTAAGTTATGACAATAAGAACCATGATATCAAGATTTTTTTGCTAATCTTCACCTACAGAAGAGAAAAAAAACTAGACCTAGCATCTTTTGAACACCATTCTGAAACAAGACTACATAGATCACTTTCAACTCTTGATTTCTAGAAGCGACATCGATATCAAATGGTCAAAGTTCCAGGGAGAGCTTACGGAATGTTTGATACCTTTGAACTCTGTTCAAACTGATAGATATGGGTCAATATCAAGGATATTGTCTATTACCAAGTGAATAAACTCTTTTTAATTCCCAAGGCTCTAATTGTTTCACTCCTTTAATATTCTCCAATTGAACATACAATCAAACATCCAAACAATTTATGCCAGTCCAAACACAGCAAGCACTCATCAATGATCCCGAATGAATCCTTAAGGTTGCCCAATGAACTCTAGAAAGTTATAATTCTTTTCTATATAAAAGAGCACTATTCCTTCCCTGGTTTAACTGATCAACAGTGAGAATCTTCTCTGTCAGGGGATGTAGTATTCTAGAAGATCTATGCCAAATGAGAAGTCGTATCTGATTCAACCAGGGTAAAAGTAGCCAACTATGTGCTTCTTGTTTTCCACTTCAATAAATGTTAACCTGAAGATTACCAAGATTGCAAGGGGGTATATTCTTACTCAATGATCTATATCTAATCCAAGGCTGATCCAGAAAGAGGAAAAATTAAGACAAAGAGATAGACATAACCATCCAGTATTTCAACAGCTAGACTATACTCAGATATTTCAAAATCTAGAATACAGATGAGTAAATCAAGAGAGAGACATTAGAATTGCAGAAAATCCAATAATAGGGGAGCACTGAATGCTTTTGTATGCACAGACCATATATGACGCCATTGTTTAAATCCAGCTAAATTTGTTTTCTTTTTGCGCTTTAGTGATTGTGGTTCACTTCAAGGGTTTCTATGTTTATTTCTTATCATATTCTCTCTTAACAAGGTACTTATTCATATAAAAATAACATTTTGTTTCCCCTTGATAGGTAAGAGTATCAGTGGATAGTTGTTGGATTGTTATAGATGGAGTTGGGATTCAATCCCAGGTACAAGTCTCACAGACTTCAGAACAGGGATAATCAACAATTACTTAATGGTGATAGAGGAGGAACACCCCCTGCCCCAAAAAAGAAAAGAATAAGGGTTGGGTTGGATTTGGGGGAAGGTAGAAGACATTTAACATCTTATGCTGAAAAGGTATATCTTGCTTACCACTTCGCTAGCTTCTGGATTCTCTCCTCCATTTCCATCCGCAATACTCGTGGCCTGCCCTTGACATCAGTGAAAACCTCAAAAGACTTGAAGGCAGCTCTTTCAAGCTCCAAATCATTATCGTCAACTATATGAGACGAAGACTTACTTCCACTTGTCACCTTAAAATTTTTCCTTGAAAATTTATATCCAGTGTCCCCAGCTCGAATTTGGTACCTTTCCGGGCTTTGATGTGTTATGGTGCTTCCAGGACCGAGTGTTTCGGTTTCAAAGGCATTGCCATTCAAATTAAATGGCAGTTGGTTTGCAGTAGGCCTCATCTCTTCCAGTGTAATGTTAGCAGGCTCAGAGTGCTCCAACTTACTTTGAACCTTACTTCTAGAGAATAACTCCTCACTCACAACCTCATTGCGTACATTCTCAGAGTTACTCTTACTATTTTGGTTCAGCTGTTTCTTTTGGCACTTATGATTCATGAACTTAATCCTATAAATAGCCAAGCATTGTACAGGGTACAAAGGGGATTTGGACTTCTCATTTTCTCTCCTTTGAGATTTATCTGTTGCAACAGTCCGACTTAAGCATCGGAGTGATTCGTCACTCAGGCCGGCCCTCCATTTCTTAGCTCGTTCTTACGTGCAGTGTCCTGGTCGCTATAGGAGAGCTCAGATTAGATCTTGCCACAACATTTCGATTTTGTTCTACTTATCTTAAAACCTTTTGATTCCAAGGTTTATCTTCATAATTTCAACTTGGCTTTAATTCTTTCTTTTGTCTCATCCACCAAAATAATATCATCAGCAAAAAGTATACACCAAGGAACCTCATCTTAAATGTCTCTAGATAAGTCATTCATGATAAGCGCAAACAAATAAGGGCTTAAAGCTAATCCTTGATGTAACCCAATTGTAATTGGGAATTCACTATATTGGCTCTCCACAATTCTTACACTTATTACCGCACCATCATACATATTTTTAATTATGTCCACATATTTATTTGAAGCACTTCTCTTCTCTAGTACTTGTCAGATTAACTCTCTAGAGACTCTGTCATAAGCTTTTTCTAGGTCAATAAAGACCATATGGAGATACTTCTTACACTCTCTAAATCTTTCCATAAGTCTCCTTATTAGGTAAATAGCTTCCGTCGTGGATCTTCCTGGTATAAAACCGAATTGGTTCTCCATAATAGTAGTTTCTTGTCTCAAGTGGATTTCAATAACCCTCTCTCATAATGTCATAGTATGACTCGTTAGTTTTATGTCATTATAGTTATTGCAGCTTTGAATATCACATTTGTATTTGTAAATTGGAATCACAATGTTTCTCTTCCATTCATTTGGTGTTTTTCTTGTGCTCATAATCTTATTAAACAACTTGGTTAGCCAATATAAACCATAGATTTCTAAGCTCTTCCACACTTCTATTGTGATCTCACCCGGGCCTTGTGCTGTCTTACCAACTTTCATCCTTCTTAAAGCTTCTCTTACTTCAAACACTCTAATTCTTCTTATATGTCTACGACATGTGGTGTCTTTATGGGTAATGCAATATTTAGGAACACTATTACTCGAAGTATCTTCATTTAGTATGTTATAGAAATAACCATACTTTCTCTTCTTAATGTCCTCATGGCTTATTAGTATTTTATATCTTCACTTTTGATACATTTAACATGGTCGAGATCTCTACTCTTCTTTCCCCTTACTTTAGCTATCTTATAAATAGCTTTTTTTCCTTCCTTTGTGATCAGATTAATATAAAGATATTCTTCATATTTCTTCATCTTTACTTTTCCCACAATCTTTTTAGCTTCATTTTTGGCAAATTTATACTTTTGTAGATCCTCTACATCCTTGGTTATTTGTCATTTCGTAACACTAGCTTTCTTAGCCTTAATGATTGTTTGAACCCCATCATCCCACCACCAAGTCTCTCTAGAGGAATAACATTTTCCTTTGCTTCATCTAGGACATCTTTAGCAACCTTCTTAATACAAATAGGCATCTCATTCCACATCGTATTAGTGTCTCCCTCAAAGACCCACTTTCCTTGTATGACCACTTCATCAATAAATGATTTTAATGTATCTCTTTTTAAGCTCCACCACCTTATCCTAGGGCAAATAAGCTCAATTTTTTTATGACTCTGTGTAGTGAGGTACATATCCATGACCACTATTCTATGTTATATGATTAGGCTCTCCTCTGGTATAACTTTACAGTCCTTACATAACAATCTATCAGACCTTTTAGTTAGAAAGAAATCTATTTGGCTACTATGATGTTCACTTTCAAAAGGTAATTAAATGTTCATCTATCTTTTTAAAGGAAGTGTTTACAATGGATAGATCATAAACAACAACAAAATCTAAAATTGAGATCTTCTCTTCATTCCTCTCACCAAAACCATATCCTCAATGTACACCTTCATAGCCTCTACGATCTTTCCCAACATGTCCATTCAAATCACCCCTTATAATAATCTTTTCTCTTTGATGAAAACCTTGCACTAAACCATCCATTTGTTCCCAAAATTGTAACTTACTACTTTCATTCAACCTTACTTGAGATGCGTAAACGCTAATTATATTGACATTATCTCTGAATCTTTTAACATCATCACATTATTCTTTAAATCTTTATCAATTATTATACCCACTCCATTTCTATTACTTTTATCCCCGGTACGAAAGTTTAAAGTCGTCCAACTCTTTAGCTTTTTTATTCTTCCATCCAGTCTTTTGAATACGGCTATATTAATCCTTCTTCTCCTCACAACATCTTTCAATTCTAGACTCTTACTTGTTAAAGATACAATGTTCCAGATACTAATCTAATTCTATACTCTTGGACTAGTTTCTTTACACGTACCCATCCATGGTGCGAGAACCCTTGCCTATCTGTCACTGCATCTAGGCACCGACGCAGTCGCATCGCTTAAAGGAGACGTCCTAGCGCACCCTTGTTCACTTTTCACTACACTAGGGTCATAGTGAAGCGCGTTGTTTATTTTTGGGGAAATTTCTTAGATCCACGAGATTAAAAAAATAATTACAAGATAAGTATATTTAAATTTGTTTTAACCAATAAACTCATATCAGTTGCACAATTTGTTGGGTTTCTTCTTTTTGTTTGGCGAGAAACTTGCAAAGACTAGCACAAGTGATTGAGATAAGCTTAGGCTAAGTCTTATCGAATGTAAGATTTTGAGTTTGTCAAATTCTAAGATTTGTTTAAGCTTTGATGATGTTGTCGACTATAAGCGGATAAGAGGAACGAAGAGGGGAAGAAGAGGAAACCCAACGAGTTGTGCAGCGATATGAGTTTAGCGGTTAAGCTACTAAGCCTTAAGTTATGGAAAGAACTTATGTCAAAGGGTAGTTTAGGAAGTTTAATTCTATTTTCTTATGGGCAGAGACAGGTAATAACAAATTTGGGGATTAAACAAATCTTTTAAAAATCTATATTTGTGGATGTAAAACAAATTTTAAATATACTTATCTTGTAATTATTTTTTAATCTCATGGATCTAAGAAATTTTGCCTTTATTTTTTCGGGAACACCCTAGCATAACGTTTATAATTTAATGTTATAGAATCCATTTAAAAGAGTTTGGCTGCATTTTCTTTGGTGTTGACTATCAACTTACTTGACACACCAACCCTCCTCCTGTATCCGGGCTTGGGACTGGCAGCAAACACTGGCAGAGTTCGCCGAAATAAACAGATAGCAAATCTAAAAATATTATTCTCTGAGATTGGTCTCATTTCCTTCTTATCACATTGAAGAGAATAACCTAGGGCAAGATTTACTTTGATTGGTCTCTCTTTATTGTTACCAAAAGCCAGTGTTTTTCTTTCTTAATACTAAAACGCCAATGTTTATACAAAAATATGATGTGTCAATAAAAACTGCTAAACAAACCGGTAACGGTTGCTTTGCAGAGCAGAACCAAATAAAATAAGATATGCCAAGGATTGATCCAAAAGGGTCCCAATTACTAGGTGCAATGAAAGATAACAGTTCCATGCAGCGGTTAGAAAATGGAGATTTTTAAAAACAGAGAGAGTTGGACAAACCACATTGCTGACAGCAATGATGGGTAAGGAACATGGAGAACGTTGATCAGCAGCAACATTGTTGCAGAGGGGAGAAGACCAGGAAATAAGGTGGAAAGCAATGCATAAATTCAGACACGACCTACCTGCTAAGTTGCAAATTTTGAAGCTTGAATCAGCCTCAGAAAGACATAGGAACACTCAAATGCCCACACTTTGCTAAAGAATCCACAAGGTTCTATAAAATCCAATACCTGTAGCATCCTTGATTTCTTTCATGTTTCTAGGAGGCACTTGCCTATAACCAACATATAATCCAATCATCCATGATCAACTGCAGGAAATGCTTGACTTCAAGTCCAAAAGACAATGATCCACAGCAGACAAAAGGACCTATAGTACCTTAGAGATCGATGCAAAGAAGAGAAGGTACAGATTCAGTTTGATTATAATTTTTAACCACAATTATTAAAGATGGAAAGACAAAGAGGCTACTAGTGCTGAAATCATGAAACTCGAATATTACTATTCATTCAACAAGGGATAGAATAGAGTACTTCACGAAAACTATTTCGTTTATACAGGTAAAAGTGTTTTAACATTTTGTTTTGTGTTGATGTCATCTGTTACATGGTCCTTGACAAACTCTCGACAAGATATTATTAGACTCTGTAATGTAGGGTGGGGATGCTCACTGCCAGCAACGAGAATGCTTAGCTCATGCATCAATGTAATAACAGTATCCTCCTGAAAGCGATGGGCATTGGCCCTGAATAAATTCAGCCATGTCTTCTTGGAGAAGGCATGCACCTCACTTGTCTGATGACTGATAATGCAGGTGATGGCTGCAGCATAGTTACCTTCCTCCAATTTCATACAAAACCTCTCCTTAATGATAGCTGGAGGTGGAACCTGATCTCCCTGAACCAAGTGCTTCCAGGTCATCTCCACAAATTCTCCCTGGAATTAAAGTGAAGTGAGAGAAACTTTCATTGGTAAGTAAAGTGTAAGTAAAATGAAATGGAAAAAATAAACAAACATGAAACATTTAAATAAGGTGCTCGGTTGGAAGTAAAATTGATGTGACTTCCCCTTCACTCCCTCCTAATCCAAAGGATCCTGAGTGAATCTCCCAAGTAGAAGATGTACGAAAACAAGAGGTAAATCTAGGAGAATCAGACAAAATATATGTTGCCAATGGGATGATCGTGATTGAGAGCAAAGCTCACCATATAACGGATCATAACCCAGATGTCTCCAAATCCAAAATTCAACCCACTGGGATAAATAATCATCTCCCCTATGAAAGGTTTTTTTTTCCGGATAATTCATATTTCATTTCAACAATCTACTAAATAATATTTTTTTCTAACAATGCTATGGACTTCACCTTATTTTTAACCCTTTTTCCCCCTTATTTATCCATTAGTGGCTCCCTATGACCTGCATATGCATGCATGTTTACTAGCGGAGTAGCGGTTGCTATGCAACCCTCTCCGCCTTAGTGTTTTAGTCCATTAAGTTGCTTAGTGATTATTTAATTCTGTTAGAACTTGTTTGAAGTGTTTGGAGTTTACTCAAACACTACTTCTGAGTCCTATATAAGGTTGTAATCCACAACCCCCAAAAAAAATATTTACACAGTGGAATAGAATTTTATTCTGTGAAAAGTATGTGGGCTGTGAGCTCTTTCCCTACACCTCTCTTTTCCTCTCCTCTTTTCTTCTACATTACTGTTCATGTGTACTGTTCTAGTCCCACAACAGTCTCCTATCGATCCCTTCTTCTCTTTCTCGTTTTCTTTCACTCCCCTGTGATACTCTATTCTATCCAGATCTGATCCTTCCTCTGTTGCAGGCATTGCAATATTATGTTGCCTAGTTTCTCTACAACATGTCAGCATTATTACTTACATTCTGCTAATAAGAAATCAACTTCTGATCTGTTTTCTATTACTTTGTTCTCCTTTTTTCTCTGTTATTCAGTTTTGAAAACCTGATCAATAGTTCTATTTTCTGCTAGGTTCTAAATCTGTTACTTAAAGCAGATCCGATTTTCTATGTTAATTTCCTCTCATGTTTACTTATCTGAACCTATTTTATCATTATTAAGCTCTACAATTAGCCATCGCATGTAACAGTACATCCTGGTCTGTTTGCATATGCTATTCATATACTTAGGATACCAGACAGCATAAACCTGTAATAAGAGAACTATTCCATCTAAGCTCATGGCCAACGGTCCATCTCCCAACACATGTACCATAGATGATGCTTTAACCGCCTTGCCTGTACCTACATATGAGGAGAATAGAGAAAAGGACATTATCCCACCCTATCCCACCTTAGCCACTCCTAATATTTACTGTATGTGATTGGTGGACCTGCAAAGTCCTTAAATCTCCCACCAAGGTGTCAATTAGATTTCCTACTCGAGTAAATCGGAATAGCAGAATCTTAACGATACCTTTCCAGCCCCAGAAGCCTCCATGATTATCCCAAGGTGACGCTTTGCATTGAAGTGGTACCCATGATGCAGCATTTGCTGATAGACATACTCCAAATCATCCCATTTCTTCTTCACAACGCAGGCATCCAGCATGGTGTTGAATGTGTGGTTATCAGGAATTACCCTACCCCTATAATCACCGTCTGTTTTAATGTGAATGACATTTTCAGACATCTTCTGGAAAAGATCTTTGGCTTCTTCAAACATTCCACTTTCCTGGTAAGCTTTCAGCATAATATTACAAGTCACCAGATTAGGGGAGCAGAATTTTTGCATTTCGTTGAAAATGTATGCTCCATTTTGAACACTTCCAGAATCTAGACAAGCTTGAATGAGTCCAGTGTAAGTGACAACAAGAGGCTTGTTTGCCACCTTACATATTTTGTCAATCTGCGGAAAATAATGATGTCAATCTGTCATCCAATTTCTTAGCAAGTAAACTTTAAAATATAAAATAAGAGCACATCTTTCCTCCCAATGTAAAGAATCAATTATAAGGATAGAGACAAAAATTGGGTTCCAATATGCAGAAAGCTTTCCCTAAATATCGCCAATGTCACCAAAAAAAAAAAAAGACCGAGACAATTGCATCCATCTGGTATATAGACATCCCTCTGTACTTCAGCAAATTTTTACTCGCTAGACTTCAACAGAATAACTTGAATGATGACCTAGGATTGGACAAAAATATCCAGTCATTTCCATCCAAAATACTCAAGCTGCAGTGTACAGAACTAGAAAGCAGAATTGACACAACAAAGCACCTCTGAAAGGGAAAGATAAAAAAGATTAAAAGATTGCAATAAATCTGTACTCAATCTCAAATATATCCTAGGATGAACCAAAATAAATAAAATAAAAGAGTGGTAATGATCATTTAAAGCACATAAAAAAGAATAAAAGAGTGGTAGTGATCATTTAAAGCACACATAAAAGAATAAAAGAGAGGTAAAGTGATCATTTAAAGCACACACAAAAAGAAAAAGAACAGAACATAATTGATACACCGAATGAACAAAGCACCTCCCTTGAAAGTTAAAAGGGGGGGGGGGGGAAGGGATACTAGTGTTCAATCTAGGAAATCTCCTAGTCTGGACCTCGAAAGGTGGTCAATTCCATCTGCAATGGTCAAGATGTATCCATAAAGGACCAGAAAAGATAAAGTTGAAAAATGCATCACCTTCCTTTTGAGAGGTAGGGGAGGACACTGAAATCTGGGAGAATATGAGAAAGAAGGAAACATTAGGGACTACAAATTCAATGTACTTTCTATTTTATGTCAGAAACCCTTACTCTCTTAGATACTCTCTCAAGACATCAAAGTGGTCACAAGCATGTGGCAGATGAGAAGCAATTGCATAAAACTAGAGAATGGAAAAGTCATCCTTCCAGTGGGCACCAAAGACATGGCATACTAGGGAGGGGATTCGGACATGCAAACTTTGTTTCTTACCAAGCAGACACTTTAGGGCAACAAGTGGGCCAAGATGAACCATAAAGTTTGCTTTACAACACAAGATAGGGCAGCAGATTGTGCAAACACAGAATTGCTTTTGAATCACAATGACAGTAAATGCTGTATCTTGCTCCACATTTTTAGGCCATGTGCTTTTTTATGTCTGCTTTCACTGCCTAGATACCATTCCAGGTTTATTTCTAAAAAAAGGATTGCTAGTCAAACACAAGATTGGGAACCTATGCTTCTTTCTACTATAGTTGTCATGGCATCTAGGCAACCCAAGGAGGCAAGGAGTTGGAGTGGGCCTTTATACAAGGAGACACAAACAAAGCGTCTAAGTGATCAATGCACCTGGATGCCTAGGCGTCGCCTTGACAACTATCCTTTCTAACTTTTCCTCAATGTTGGAAATTTCCATCAAAATGTCTGAAATTTAGCGAAAATATTTTGGTTTTCCAAGGGATCAAAATGAAATATATGTGGATATGAAAAGAATGCAGAAACAAAATGTGCCAAATTGGTAAAATATAGAAATGATACATTCTAGCTAGGAAAATACAGCTTGTCGATCCATTTTGAGGCAAAATAACATTGAAATGTGCAAAATGTACAATATATGCATTATTGCTTGGAAATTTAATGTTGGCAATTTTATAAAAATCTGGTAGAAATTTCTCACTGCTTTCTACTTCTCATACACCCTAAACAAGTGCATGTGAAGATAAATAAAGCCTTGTATTTTCTGCTCAAAATTAATTTTAAATTTGTTGATTAAAAATGAACTAAAAAAAAAAAACTTGCAAAAATATCTGTTTTCTTCATAAACACGCATGCAATAAACTATTAAAAATATAGAAATAGCATTTTGCAACATATTGGTATTGTATTTTTTTTTTTGGTAAGACTGTATTTTCTCATATTAATGTTGAAAAATATATAAGTACACACATTTACATGATATAGTATATAGTGTTATAAAATGGTCCTATTGTTTTAAATACATGTTGTCAATACGCCTCTTATATTTCTGTAGAGTAACTTAAATTGCTTAAAAGACTCAAAATCAATGCAATACACAATGCACATAGGCTTCGAAATCATAGAATCACTTTGAATTATATTTTTTGGGTCTCTGATAATTCATACATGTGTATTTATGCTTAGATAAACATCCTCTAAAGTTTCATTACACTCCAAGGATGAGACAGGCAGAATATGTTTGAATAGTTAGAGTTTAGCCTCAGAGAATTGCATGCATGATGTGTACAATGTCAGGTATTCATCCACTGCAACATATTTCATTTCAGTATCTTTCAGCCTACTACTATCATTTGAACATTACATCCTCAGACAATTAGGTGAAATTTGCAATGCTTTCCTTATATCTGATTAAAGATTCTCTACTGTACAAATCTTGTATAAGTTGTTCATCATAACAGAAGGCAAGATTTTTAATAATTAAACAATGGCAGGAATGAAGTCTGTTTTATGCACAAACATCAAGAAAGACCAGTAGCAGAATTGCCAACATATCATTTTTGTAAGGGTTTTTACGCTCTACAAATCATTATAGCATGTTTTAGATTAAAGGATGAACAAGCCCATAATAAAACAACACGCAATAGCCACGTAATATATAACAGACCTGCATGAGTGCTTCTTGGCATCTTCCTGCACTGCAGAGACAACGAGCAAGGTCATAGTAAAGACTAGCAGAACCCACTACCCCTCGCCTTTCCATGTCTTGGACTACCAACACAGCCTCATCCATTTTACCTTCCCTCCAAAGAGTATTTACAAGAACTGCAAACCAGCAAGCAAATATAAGTGCCTTTTACATAATGTTAAGAGAAAATTCACAATCTGATACAGAGGGCATGTTACATAAATACCTTTGTAATTCAAAGCCTTTGGAATACAGGACTTCTCCACTTTCCTGAAAAATTCATGAACCAAGTTGTACTTGCCACATGCAAGCATTACCTGTTTATAATTTAAAAGATCAAGAGCAGTCACAGACCATTATTATTGGAAGTGAAAATGCATCTTTAATGCCCAAAGTCATTAGTGAACATGAGGACAAGGTGCATGGTCAAGAGGAAGAGGACGAGGGCGAGGGCTGGGGCCCATGGCCCCACAAAGCTCTGAAATTTACTTCAGATTATGTGGTATTGTGGTGGAGATGGAATTATGGCACCTGGGGACACCTGGTGCCTCCCAATGTTCACATTTGATGTGTACCTACATCTCCTGAACCTATATATATATATTCATAGATATCATATTATGCGGTTATATTTTCTCTATTTGTTACTTAATATTCAAGGTTATATACAATAGACAAATTATCTATTAGAGTTTGTAATGTAGTTGATTAAACAATCAACATACATAGAAGAAAGAAGTTAGAAAAATGACACAACCCAGTGCAAGACCCACTTTTGTAGGGGGTCCAAAGCGGGGTGGACTGGAGTCAGTCCCAACCATTGATGTCTTTCCTTTGTTCTTCATAATGTACGCAGCCTTACCCCGCTTCGAGGAGAGGCTGTTTCAGAGACTTGAACCCGTGACCACTTGGTCACAATGGAGCAACCTTACCGTTGCACCAAGGTCCACCTCATCGTTATATAAACAAGGATTATACAAAATATGAAATTCTAACTAAACTGTGAATTTGAAATGTAACGCTGCCAACATTTTGGCCTAACTTTCCCAAAGAAATTTGGATTGACAAGATATCAGTAGTTAAAAGGTATGAAAATAGCCTTTAAAATGATATCAAAACAATGAACGAGCAAATTAATTCCTATAACCCCTCCTCCCACTACCCCCAAAAAAAAAAAAAGTCCCAAGTGCAGGATAGCAAAATAAAAGGTGAAAGTACTAAACTACAAAACAACTGAAATTGACTAGAATAAAATTAATCCCATAAACCAAAAATGACTCTCTATTATTATACATACTCGTGGTAAAGTCTCTAGTGGTTGATAGCGAAGACTTGGGATTGAGTCCCAACTTGTCGAGGAATTGGGATGGAGAGTCTCAGAATGGGATGAGGGGTTTCCTCACAGTAAAACCCTCAAAAAATTATTCCTAGATAAATAAATTAAAACCTAACAAAAGGTCAATACCAAGATAGCTAATTTATTTCTCTCTTCTCTCTCTCTCTCTCTCTCTCTTTCTTTCTTTTTTAAATTCTGTTTCCTTATAAAGATAACTGTTGGAATATGTAATCCAGAATACCATGGGGGTATTCTGGTCCTTTGGGGTAGTTTAATTGTTATTCATTAAGTATAGATTGTTGCTCTTATAGAGTCAGCTAGTTATAGGTATTTCTGTCCCCTTTGTAATTTTCCCTCTATTATAAATAGAGGGCTTACCTATCAATGAAATTATTCTAGGCATTCTCTAATTCTCTCATTCTCGGTTCTGCTAACATGGTATCAGAACCTCCTAATCTGATCTAGGGTTACAGAACACCCCTCACCATTGTTTCACTTTCTCCCACCTTTCTCTCTCTCTCTCTCTCTCTCTCTCTCGGCTTCTCCTTCTTCTGGTTTTTTTCATTCTCATCCTTTCTAAGAGGGCAGCACTAATGAGGTAATCCAATGATTTAGTTGCTGCCCTCCTCCCAAACTACCTTTTTTATAACCTAAATTCTAATCAATACTGCTGGAACCATACCTGCGATATTGGAGCTTTCAAATTTTTGAAGATCAGATTCCTCTCACTCATGAAGGCTTGCTCCTCCATTGTTGGAGCTTCCTATGCAACCATTCCCAAGCACCTATCTACCTTCTTCCATCTACTCCCCTCTCCTCTCTTTTCCAGCCTTGATTCACCCAATCGATCTCACCTTTTCGGGTTTTTCAAAACCCCAACTCCAATCGATTTTAGGTTCCTCTTTTCAATTGTCGCTTGATTTTGAGGGTCTCCACTACTATAAGGACCACTCGACCTCAATATTAGCCTCTTTCCAAGTGTTGAAAACCCCTACCTTAATTGATCCTTATTTTCAGGTTTTACAAAAACCCCGACACAAATCGATTTAGGGTTAGGGTTACTTACTCACTGGAGTTTTTTGGAGGTGTTTCTACCATCAAGAGGGACAATTTACTTCATCAATACATGACTTGAAGAAGCTCTATTTCATGTGATAGGTGCTGCCCTATTTTTTTGCACTTTTTGGTGTTTCTCCCTCTTGAAGATCAAGTCTCAATCACAAAAGAGATTGGTTATTCGTATTGGAGATCCATTCAAGTAGTTGAGGACAACATCTATTCCAAGACATCATCAATCTTTGACAAGTCATCATCAATTTTTGAAGCCCCCTTCCCTACAATTGATCTCACATTTCAGGTCTTGTAAAAACCTTGACTATAATCAATCTTAGGGTTAGGGATGTCCTCTCTGCTGATTTTTTTAAGGGAGTTTTATCAACATCGAGAAGAGTATTTGACCCAAATATCAGCTTCATTCTTGGAGTAATTTTTGAAAAATTCAGGTTACATCTATCCAACTATCAACCTATATTTTTTTCTGGTTCCTACGTGGCTGGCTGCATCAATTTCTATTGGATCTACTGAGTTATTGTCTACTACTTGCTGGTTCTATTGAGCTTTAATTCATCCCTTGCTGGTTCAGTTGATTGGCTTCTGTAAGCATGACTGGTTAACATGTTAATGTTGCCTTCATGTGGACTGCTATTGCCCTAATCTTGAGATCGTGTATGCCTAATATTGGAGATCAAGATTTTTCATCTTATTGAAGAATCGAATCTACTACCTTGGAGATCTGTTTCTATTTGGGATTACAAAACAGCTTGTTCCATGGTTATTGGTTGCGACTACACAATCTATTCGGTTGTGTGAAGCTTTTCTATAGGTTTATATTCAGCTTACTCTAGGAGATTGCTCCAAGCATTATTGTTCTCTACTTCAAATTTGATCCAAGTTTTCTAGTTGCTTATTACATCAATTCTGCCCAGATATCTTCATCAGTTCTATTCAGCATATGGGAGTTTATAGATTGGAGTTTTGCATACTCGGTTCTTCCTCGTTTGAAGAGTTGATCAAGCCTTGAAGATTGGAGCCTTTCCTTGCTTCAAATCAGATCTGTTTTCTTATTTAGATCAGATCTGTTTTCTTATTTAGATCAGATCTGCAACTTGGAGTTTGGTGTTTCTCCCCTACAGGAGTTTCCATCTAAGAAGTTTGTTAGATCGATTGAAGAAGGTTGAAAATTGATATGGTGCATTGTTTTTTTTCTCCATGACTCTTTATCCCACTGCTTCTTCAATTCCCATATCCCATACCATACCTTTGGCATTTACCCATAACCACTTTGGAAGTTTATGGTATACTCTAATTTGCCATTCCTCCTTTTTTCATTACCCATAGCACCTTTGGAAAATTCTGAAACATTATACTTTTGCCATTATCTCTTACATCATCTCCGTTATGTCCACGTGTAATACTACACGTGAGAGGGAGATTATGTACAATACACTTGCAAACATTACAAAAGAAGAACTTCATGGGAATTTTTGTGGCAAACATAGAAGATCAGTTTTTTCCACCATCATTTCCATTGGGTGCCTTTAGTTATTGGGTTGAATTTGCGTAAGGGGGAGATTCAAGTATCAAGAGTATTGGGATCTTATTTGGTTGTTACTACCTATTTGAGGGTTTTTTCAGTTTGTTTCCACCTTTGCTGCCCTAGTTATTTAACTTCAAGATTTTATGTCACTATGACAATCTAAGATTCATCACTTGAATAGCTATTGAAGATTGTTGAAAGCTGCCTTTTTGGAAGAAATCCCAATCCGGTTCTTTGATAATGTTTTTCCAAGTTTTGAAGATCAATTATTTCAAGTTCTTGAAGTTTTATTTGGGAGCTTCATTCATCTATCAAGCTGGAGTCTATTGCAACTCTGTTTCTTCCCATTTTGTTCAAGTTGGGCATTAGTGCCTTATATGCGCCACTTGAGGGGGAGTGTTAGAATGTTAGAGTGTTAACATTTGTTATTTTTTCTTATTAATTGAGTGGAGCTTCTTTTAGTATATGTATAATCCAACTTGAGGGGAGTATTGGAATATGTAATCCGAGTCTGTGGGAGTATTAAGGTCCTTTTGAGGTAGTTTAATTGTTAATTATTAGGTATAGACTACGCTCTTATAGAGTTAGCTAGTTAGGGGTATTTTGTCCCCTTTGTAATTTTCCCTCTATTATAAATAGAGGGCTTATCTATCAATGAATTTATTCTAGCCATTCTCTAATTCTCTGTTTAACAATAACCTTGATAAGGGAAGTCCAAAATAGATTCTTCTCAAGTTTCTAAGCGACACCCCATGGAGGTTAGTCTAATTCTAAGTTTTGATGCTCATGCATACTAATGAGTCCAAGATGCCAGAGCAAGTGCCATATTCTAGACCCTTTTTTAATTATTTAGTTATATATTTTTATATTTATATATTCTATAGTTTTTAGATTAAAATTATGTTCCCTGATACTCAAGACAACCAAATAGCTTGAGCACCAAGGCGTGACTCGACGCCTAGATGGCCCATGCAAAACCATGACAAACATGGTGGAGCATGATAAAATGGCACTAAAATTGCAGGCTTGGTCATACACACATTTGGCTTTACAAACTTGCCTACAATACACACATCCGAAATAAGAAAATCAATACAACCTAGAAGTAAGTGTTGGATTATTTACATTTGATGTGTGTGTCCATCAAACCCAATTTAATTTGATTAAATTAATTATTACATTTTCATACTCATGCGCTTGTCATAGATTATTTCGATAATGTGCAATTGGCCACTTTTAACGCCACTTGTTAGGACTATGGATGATTTGGGCACTCTATTCTAGGGTTGCACACATTGTATATTTCCTAATAGAGATTAGAATGCTACTTCAAATCGAAAAATACAAAAACTCGAGCGAAATTCTCAAAATTTGAGATATTTCCAAAATCTCGCGAGATTTTGAAATTTTCACAAACCCCTTTATATAAAAGAGCACATTTCGTCAGTCTCGGTCGAAATTTCGACCGAGACTGAGAAATAACTATGGTTTTTTTGGTTTTTGCTTGATTTTTGCTCATTTCTTCTCCATTCTTCCACTTCCCATTTGAATCCTTGCATCTACGCCGGAACCACTGATGATGCATGTTGATGATGCAGTTTCACATGGCCACTATGGATGACTACACTCGCTTCTTCTCCTGCATTATGACGTGGCATGCATTTGTCCTACAATCGGGAGCAATACACGCCGCTCCAGCGGACCATGAGCGGGTTGAACCTCGGACGCGAGAGTAGTTATTATTAGCAAATTTGTAAACATTTGAGATGAATGATGACTACTTGATTTGTAAGGATAATTGGGGACATTGTGATTTTGAATTTTGATATCATCTTCTTAAATCTTAACTAAGTTGTTATTTGTTAACTTGTTATTGACTTGATGTATTATGTACTTAATATTATGATTTATGACTTAACCTCGAACATTATGTTTCCAACTTAGTTCCAAGTCAATTTACTTGTTTAATATACAATGTGTATGTGTAAATGTGTAATTAACTAAGTTATACATTAGATTGACCTAAAGACGCTGCCAATCAATGGTGCACATCCAAACACCATTTTGGGTGACTATTTTTGCAATTTGAACATTTAAATGTGTTTATATAGCCTAAAATAGGTTTCCATGAAGTTCTGTGCCTTAACACCCAAACCTAAAACCCAATTGATGACCTACCAAAACATACCAGAAAAAATCAATATTTCACCAAATATCCCGAATTTCGAATATTTGGATATTCCGGTCAGCCCGAAAATATAAAACGGAAATGAGCTCTCGAACAATGTCTCTTCGCTCGCTACTCTCTTCATTATTACTTTAGGAAGTGCCTCTAATAGAGGGCTAAGATCTTTATTCGTGAGCGCCAGGAGTAGAATACATTGCCTCGGAAGTTTGCAGAGCCGTTACACAACTTGTTTATGGATGACACAATCATTTTTTCAAAGGGTTTAAAGAACTCCTTAAAACAGATTCTTTGTTTCATTTCCAGATATGGAAGCTTGCTCCAGGAAACTTGTCAATAAGGACAAAAGCTGCTTTATTGATGAGTGTAAAAGGCTACTATACCATTGCCGAACGATGGAAGCGGTTAGTGGCTTTTATAGACGTAAGCTTCTCGATCCTGTATCTTAGGGCTCCTCTATGTCTTTGCCGCACTACGGGTTAGCTTTTTGATGAGTTCCTGGCCAAGGCTGCATATGAAGGTGGCCGGTTGGAAGGGAAGTTGTTGTCTCGGGTGGGAGAATGGTTCACTTAAGCACGTGCTTGCTAAGCCGCTTTCACCCGGCTATTTCTACTCCTCGGATGTTTCAGCTTCGGCCATTAAAATTTAATG